>NC_092207.1:70295094-70335843 GCF_043381705.1 Parasteatoda tepidariorum
TTATATATATATATATATATATATAATTAGTAATTGTCAATAAGAAAAAAACCCGAATACTACCGAATACTTTTCGTTAAACATAACGAAGTATTACATTAAAATTCGAATATAAAATTACGCATAATAAATCAAAAACAAGTTAAATCCTTAAATTTTTAAAGAGAAATGAAAATTAGCCCGATATAAAGATATTACTTATAGACGGGTATTTTTTTTTTTTTTGCATTAATTTTCTTTCGCAAAGTAAATCTTTCTGAAAAGTTCTTGCACATATATCTTGGAAAAATATACATTTTTCGGATGTTTTTCTATCCTAAAGGATTAGAGCATCTTAAAAGCTTAAAGTTAACGCCTGGGTAAACATAACATAATCCTTTAATGTACGGTCTTGTGTTGATCTAAAAACAAATTTTGTCTTTTTCATGAAGCTGTATTTCAATCTTTCTTTATAGTTTCGGAAAATGGATTTTCCAAACTTATTCAGTTTATTTTAGAAAATCTCTAAATTACATATCATATTAAAATAAATTTGGGCTTAAAATTATAATTTGTGCAGGAAACATATTTTACTGTGTTTTATGTTTTTATCTTATATTTTTCTGCACTGTTAAATTTTTCACTCAAAAATAACGATAAAGTGACAAGCAGCAGTCTGTCCATTCATTTATCTGTTATGTTTATGGTTAAGGAAATTTTAACCCTTACGGTTTTGAAACCGCTTACAACTAGTATGGTTATAAAACTATGAATATAAAACTACGCTGTTTTTAAAACATTTACAACTAACAGGGTTTCATATTGGACAGTGTAGAACACTGCAAACGCTTCACGTATTGTGCTGCCAATGCTGGGATTCTAACCCTTGTTCTGTCGATCATAAGATTGACAGATTACCCCTCTTGGCTTCAATGTAAACCCAGTTACAAAGGACTAAGTGGCTGCATTCAGTGGGCCTAGTGGGTGCCATGAAATTCTGGTTGTTTAACCCTTTTACTACTAATTTTTTTCTGAGAAAAAGAAGAACTAAGTAATTAAATATATCAGTTATATTGCAAATATCGATAAAGTTCTAAAAAAGGGAAACAATTACTGAATTGTCAGCGATATCAAGGAATACCAGTGGGACATGCATTCATAATAATACAAAGCATATTTAGCCCATAGGGTTATTTGAAACTGCCTGAGGGACACATATGTTTCGGTGGTAGCGAAAGGGTTAACTTTATTACGGGAAAGCTGTAAATAAATGTTTTTTTTTACAGTTAACAGTTTGAATAACATCCTGCTTATGGTTATTCGACTGTTAATTGAATATGGTAAAATAACAATTAAATAAATTGTTATTTAATCATTTTCTCTGCAAAATTTCTAACAGTGTATTCTATTGGGTGATGGCGAGTATAACTTAGAATCAATAGAAACGGAGATATAAAGGTGATTGTGAAGATTTTTTTTTGAAACTGTGATGAACTTTTTTTGAAACACTACAGAGAAAATGAATTTGTTGCGTGGGGAAGCATTTTCACGTGAATTTCAATTTAAATATCTCTGACCTTGTTCATCAGTTCACGATTTATGACAGCAATGTGTGGAATTTCAAACTCTCATATTTATGCTGTCTTTCTATCGATTTTTTTCTGTTTCTTTATCAGGAAAAATAATAAGTAGCACTAGTTTTTTGTTCATACTATTTTGAGGGGAAAATTTGTTTATGAAACTTTAATTTGTCAAAGCTTGACCCAGGAGATCAAAGCGCGCTTTCAACAGTCTCTGCTAGAAGATTTTTCTGTTCACTCAGTCTAAACTAGCTGTTTTTTAAATAAATATTTATTTAACGTACGTATAAAATACACTGGGAAAAATTGGTCAAAACTACCAGAATATGGTATAATTTACAGTGTTTCCGGCTCTATGGGAAAATTAAAAGCTCGGTAATAAAAATGTTCAGTAACGTTCGGGAACAACAAAAGCCTAAAATTTTTACCTAAGCGTTTTGTTAATGATTTTGGTAAACTCAACAATGAAATATGGTTTCATAAAATATGATTAAATTTGGTGAGGATGGTAAAGTTTGGCACTTTTATTTCGTTGCTTTAGAGCATAGCATAAAAATCAATTATTTGCTCAAGTTTATTATAATTAACCATAGATTTATTTCTTTTTTAACAAAAATGTCATTTCCATAGAGTATGATAATTTTATCAGATTTTCTTTCTCCGGGTCGATAGAATTTGGCACTGTTAAAAGTTAATTTCGAAGAATCACATTTCACCCACACATATCCAATGCTCTTAATTCTTTTAGTTTATAAACTTCTTTTCAAGCTCTTTCTCGAAATCACCAAAAACTTTTGCAGTTCCCAGTTCTTAATTTTCATCCTATTCACTTGCATTGAACGTTATAATGTGCCTTTAAACTGTATTTTTAAATGTATTGCGTTTTAATTAGCTTAGTATAAACAAACGCTGGCTGACACGAATGGAAAATAAAATTTAGATCCCTACCTGATTTATGCTTTACATGACACTTTGAACATAGAAAAACAATGAACATAAAAAAAATTCTTCGAACAATATTTTATTTAATGTCATTAAAATTTAAATAAATTAATTTAGGTAACAGATTTTGTCGAACTGTGTTGTCTGAAACCAAATGTTGTTTCATATTCACTTTTTCGACTACCTTGTTGTCCATTGTCAAAAAGAAATTGCGGAGGTGTGTCCCCCGTTCCAATATGTTTATCTTACCTCCATTCTCTTTTTGCAAAAAATAGTTACATTGTGATGTATTTAGCCACTCTACGCTGTTTGCGAATTATCGTCTCACGCAATTGGATGACTTACCTTTTTTTTCCTCTCTAAAAGTTCCTCTCGAGCCAGTGTTGCGTTAAGACGCAACTTCTTTATTAAAATAAAATTAAATATTATAAATTATTAATGATTTTGCTTGTTAAATGTAAGAGCGTTTAATTTTAAAATCCCACTCTGAGGAACAGCACATACATGATATCAACTAAAAGCATGTTCAGTGTATCCCCTTTTACGGTGAAGCTTTTTTAAAGATGAAATGCATTTCATTCTTAGAATTTTTAATTATGAAAGCTTTCAAGGGTTTATGGATTATTGCCATAACTATTAGAATGAAGAACATTGCTGTGAGGATATTATCGACAATGTCAACTTTCATCTATCAAAAGGGTTCCACCAAGATAGAATCGAGTTTTCACGATTTAAGATGATTTACAAATCTCGACATCAGCCGCCGAAGGCGGTACTTATCAATTCATCTATGTTGATATGACGATGTTTATGAACGAAGTAAGTTGAAGTGGAAGTTGAAGTTGAGGAATGGAGAAGGCACTACAGCTGTGAAGTCTGGCTAGGCATAGGGAGGTGGTTACACATCGAAAAGAACAGCTTGAAACATCTTTTTCGGTTCTTTGATCTCCAAAAGGCTTTTTAGTTCTTGAAAGAGCCCCGCTGCTGGGGGTGGGGTTACTTGGCTTTGCAGCGATTTCTCCTTGGGATATGAAACATATCCCGAGAAGTTTAAGGAGTGGTCTTGGGTGGGGTGTCTTTGGTCTTTTTCCATTCATATAAGAAGTGGCCACCGGCACACTGTGCGCAACTCGGTTGCTGCATACACGCTACATGTGACCGAAGCATTGGCAGCAGTAACGCTGTATCTGGAGTCTTCCTCCTCGGAATCTTTCGTCTCTGATCTAAAGTTGTTTGAAATGAGTCGACCCATGGAACATTTTGTTATCCTCCATGTCGGGGAAAACAACAAGAAAGAGAGCGAGAGTCTTTAGGAGCGAGTTAACATGTCTTATATACTAGTGATTTGGTACTTAATCTTAATGCTAGTTACGCTACAGTACTGGCCCACCAGAATTTTATCTGTGATGGAATTAGATGAACGGATAGCACTAATTGATTCTCTGCCATTTTTACGAAAGACCAGGAGAACTGTATTAAGTTCACTGGAATTTGAGCCTTAGCCGTGAGAGCTGTATTATGTTCACGGATATGTGCGTGGTCACCACTTTGATGCTATTAGCAGTCAAGTGTGTGTAGGATCCGCTGTGTGTGATAGAGACTGAGTAGCAACAGCGTGAGGAATACAACGACTCCGTCCCAAATAGCAAGTCAATAGTTCAATGTACACCATCCTTCGATGTAGGCGTGTTCTAACCAAACTGAAAAAATGCCGAGGTGCGCGAGTTTTTATCATGTCTGCAGGTCACAAATGTGCGGTGATTCTTATCGACAATGTCAACCTTCATCTACCAAAAGGTACCTCCAAGATAGAATCGAGTTAACATGCCTTATATGTTAGTTAATTAGTATTTAATAATTGTTGTGGTAGTTACGATACAACATAATTAAAACTTAATACCTTGATAACACACCATAAGTATTCTCATTGCATTTGTTTTTATTTAGAATTCGGGTAATAAAAAGTGATAATTCGAATCTATCAGTAATTGAAAAATAAACCCTTGAAGCCCATAATTTAAACGCAAATTTTGTGATGTGCATTTTTGTTGCACTCTAGGATATCTCTTTGGGAAGCGATCCGATTCAGCATCAGGCTGTCATCAAATTTGTTGTCAAATTTGATAACAGAATCAATTTGTTATCAAATATCATGCAAGCCACAAATTTGTTTGATTGCCTGATGGAATAGAGAGAAGTTGAGTGGTGATCTTTGGAAACTGTCTGGCAATCAAACAGACTTTGATATTCCAGTACTCCTTGCGTCAGTAGTAACTCGTTAAATGTCGATTACATTTTTATTTTGTCCTTGCTTAAATAATAACTTTTAACTCCTACTATGCATTCTTTGTTTCAACTTTTTTTAAAAACGAAATCTAAACATATACATAAAAGAATGCCCTTGCTACCTTGTATTTTGCAACATTACTTTTGAAGAAATCTTTTACTTCATCAAGATGAAAATTTTGTAGAATATATTAAATATATGTCACTAATATGTGTTACTCCCAAATGATTTCATTCTACTTTGAATTAACAAAAATTATATAAAATAGTGCTACCGTATTTAAACAATCATTTAAAGTCGTATCAAATAGAATAATTTTTTTAAAGATAGTTATGGTAATTCTACTAAAGAAATATTATGATTTCAAAGTGTAACGTATTTATGTTAGAAAAACACAACTAGGGCAGAAAAAAATCTCCTTAGAGAGAATTACAAACTTATTAAATTTAAATACCATTATTTATACTTGTAAATAAATTTCGTAGCTGCTCAAGTTTGTCTGCTACTGGAAAAATAAAAAAGTTGATTTTTTCTATCTTGAATAAACTAATGATTTTTTTATGTTTTATAAGCAAACAAATCTTTGTTATCTGAATGATGGTTGCATTAAGCCTAACATTGATTTGTGTCTTTCCGTATCAAAATAGGGCTTAGTGTTAAAAATGTTGTTACAATAGAAAAAGAGAGGCATGTTCATATGTTAAAGTAACACACGTAAATACTGTATTTAGTTCTTCTAGTTCTAATAAAACAAATAATTTTCTTCAAAATATGTTCGCTTTGAATCGTTATTTATCTTGAATAATAAGTGGGAAAGAAATGAAGTAGAGTTTTTTAGTCATAATTAGAAAGAAAGTTTGACATATTGCTTATGGAAAATAGTTGTAAAAAATATATTTCTCTATATTACGAAAGTAAAATTAAAAGAACCGCTGCTGCAATTATTTTGGTTATTCAACTTAACGTTACTCTCAGGGCAAAATTAATTTGATTTAAATACTTTAAATTACGAAAGTTTACTTTTTGAATTAGAAAGTACTTTGATTTAAGAAAACTGTTAAAGAAGAACGATGAAATAAATAAAAATTAACATTTATTGCTCATGGATTATTGACTGTTACATTTGTAATAAAAATACTGTGCGAGCCGCACTACAGACCACTGAAATGCAACCACAGTTTTCAAATTTAACGTGTTGAAAGAGCTGCATCTTTATACATACGTGCTGAATGATTTGAACACAAGTTTTTTTGCAAAATGTACATTTCTTCGAAATTTATTATAATTTTTTTAAAAATAATTTCCGGGAATTTTTAACAGTTTCTTTTTTTGCTTCAGATATTGATTTTTTATCCAATGTAGAAAAATATATTTCTCTCTTTCGAGATCGTGTTTTGAAGGCTTGCACTTGTTAATATCAACCGAAAGTAACAAAAAAAATGAGTGATATTAGAGAGATTATTTTATTCTGACAGAACATTGATATTTTTACCTTATTTGATCTAATAAAATCGTAATTTGTCTTGGAATTATTCGCATTGGAAAAGAAAAAAAATAACTGGTCTTGAAAAAGTTAAATAAATTATCCCAAAAAAATTGAAGCGGTAAGGAATTATACCTGATAGAAAATTTCATACGTTTCAAAAATATACAAAATTGAAATTAATGCTGACATATTTCAAGCGCAACAAAAATAGGCGCCCATTTTCAAGACATGACAGATGTGAATGCAACAAAACAGAATGGATTTGAAAAAAAGTTGAAACGTTGCCAACAAAAAAAATAAAGGTAAGAAGAAAAAACTAGAAGAACCACAGAAGCCGAGAGAGAAAAAAAGATGAAAAACAGTTGCTTAAAGGCAAATCAGGTAATATAAATTTCCACACGTTATGGAGAGGTCGGGAAGAACTAATATTAACAAGGGAATCAACATTCAAATGAATGAAACAATGCTCCAGGGTATCTAGATGAGCCGACGTGACTGGGAGGAAAATAACTCTAACATTGTCGAAATTAAATTTATGCCCAAGAATCCAAATATGCGAATCAATTGAAGGTTTCGCAAGTTCTTGATAACGGACGTATCTACCTTGTTCCTTAAGTTTGAATTTTAACGCGTATTTAGTTCTAGGTAAGTTTCAAACGAAATCAAAATAAAGTTATTATTTCTGTTTATATTTTGTTAACTTTATTTTCCTATTTTTCGTTGGCAACTTTACGTTTTTTTTTTAAATCATTTTTGTTTAGTTACATTCACTTCTGTCAAGTCTAGAAAATGGTTGCCTATTTGTGATGCTCTTGGACCATGTTGACTGTCATTTAAATTTGTTTTTAGCGTCTGAAGTTTTTTTTATCAGGTAATGGTCTTGAAAGGGTTAATCATAAGTGAGTATTCTGACTTTAGTTTAATTGCGGTACACATTTGTGTTTTTTAATGATTGCGAAAACATATGAATTAAAATGCTTGACATAAAGTAGGGTGTTGTACCCTGAACTTCAGTAGATCTAGTACTAGTGTAATTACTTATGCCACCTAACAGGCGGAACTTTGCATTCAGTATATGTAGCTGATATTTGCAACAACAGGTATCATCTACTGTGATTGTGACTATTACAACTTTGTTTTTACTTTTTTGAGAACATTTTTGATTTTTTTGTTGTGGAATATTTTTAAACTTAGTTTTTGAAAAAAAAGGAGATAAAATGCATTTTTAAGAAAAATTATTTACTTTTTAAGGCGTAAAAAAACATGTGCATTCGATATGCACTTCTGTCTAGTCTCAGTATTATTCCTTGAATTAGTGCAATAGGTCCAGTTAACACAAATATGTTTACTTCCATACTATGTCACTCACAATATGTACAAAACTGAATGTTTTTAGTAGAGCTATAAATTCAACCACCCGAAAAGTATTCCAATTTGAAGTAACGATAACTTAGCTTAACTTATTTTAGCTTCAAACAGAAAAAAAATTTTGATATCATGAATATTTAAACTTCACACCTAGCAAGTTTTAAAGGAAATAACTCAATCTGTGTTATCCTAGGAATACTATTCAATAGTTCAAAGTTCGATATCGGGTTGTTCAAGATAAAATATCATGCTGTATTTTAGCCATGGTTTTAGTTTAAAATTACTTTTACTTAAATATATTATTGAACGTAATTAACAGTCAAACGTGTAATGAAGTTCTAATAAAATTTCCAAGTTTTTGAATTGTTAAGTAAGAAAAAAATATAAAATTGATCCAAAGTACAGAGGCCAAAGTTATTTATATTTATTAATTTGTTATTTTTATTACATTTCATTGTATAATATATTTGTTTTACATATTTTTGCTTGAGTTTTGCTTCATCAGATGTTTAAATCAATACAATTTTATAAAACTCTAGTCTCAGTATAGCAATACAATGTGAAATATTCCTAATCAAATTGCGGGACAAAACCCGCAACGGTTCATTTTTACCGGAGCATGTTACGGAAGAAAAAAAATCTGCTTACACTAATTTTTACAATAATAATTACCATAAAATAACTGAATTACTCTAATTAAATAAATATTATTGTAAATCCACGGTATAAAATTTTCATCCAAAGTTCCGGTACTTTATATCGCAATTTGATTCGATATTTTTTAAATTGTATCACTGCGTTTTACATAAATAATCTGTTGTTTCTTTTTAAGTTACTATTCTGAATAAAAATTATTTAATATCCTATTCCATGACTGTTTTTATCTTACATATTAAGAAGAAAAGTAATAATTTTATATATTATTATATAAATATTTGATAGTATAAAAACTGCAAAAAAAGGGAACACTGCAAGCAAAAAGAGAACTGGATTTTGGTTGCATCAGGAAAAAGAGATAAATGCGTTTTAGTAACAAGGAAAAGCGCTAAAGTAGACAGCCAGATGTAGATAAAGGAGACAGAAAATAAATTGAAAACATTTTTTTGTCAGAAAAAGATACTTACGTTCTAGATTGAAGAATATGTTTAAAGGTTAGGCTTAACAATATTGACTTTTTGCCTAAGAAGATCTGATTTTGGAGTGAAAAAATATCTTATACTTCACATTTATTTCAATCTATTACTCAGGAATTTGATTTAAATTTAAATATTCTGGATTATTTATGTAGTTCAGAAGATAAGGTCAATTTCTTATATATTTTGTAAAACAGGATTGAATTTTATTTAACGAAGTAGTATTATCCTATGTTTTTATGTTTCGAAAATAACAAACATTTTGTATAATTTATTTTTGTTTTCTTTTTTTTGAGAAAGAAACATCTTATTATTTAGTTTTGGAATAAAGGATTTATAGAAAGGGAACAAAATAAGATTTTATGGTCTTTTGAACTAAAATCTTAAAAACGTAAAAAAAAAAACATTGAAATCGCACTAAATACGTTTTTTTTATCTAATTAAAAACAATTTTAAACTTTCTCACTTAAAGCTTGATATGAAAAATCAAACTTGAACTTTTAGCCTTAAGTTCAAAACATCATTAACAGTGTACAAAATTTAAATTCAAAATTTCTAATAATTCCATATTGAACTATTTTAATTATCTGCGTTAGAATAAGGAAATTATCTTAAAATAAACGTTTTTGCAGAAAATGCATTTAAATTTTGAAATGTTAAAAAACTCTATCAACAAAAACATCAATAGATCCGAAATTAATTTCCGAAAATGTAATTTATTTGTCTTAAAAGTATATTGTCATTCAAATATATAAAGGTTCAAATACTCAAAGCAGAAAAAAAAAGAAACATTTCAGGTTTCTTTTTTTCTGGCTTTGGTTTCGTTTGTTAGTAAACGAAAAAAACGACAGTAACTTCGTTGCTAAAAATCAGAGAAATTTTTTTAAAGATTTTTAAAAAACTAATGAATTGGAGTTTAAATATGGATAATAAAAAAAAAAAAAGAAAAATGAAATTTTCGTCGAAATCGCCGATCTTCACTTAGTCGAATACAAGCAACACCGCACAGCAAAGTGGAGTCTGTTGCGAGCCCTGTTCCAATTTTTTATTTATATTTTCTTTAAAAAAAACTTTTATAATATTTGATCTTCTAAATAATCGTATTTTTTACAAAGAGAATTATTATTACAACCCAAGGTATTTACACAATTTAGAGCATTGCATCTACATAGGATCAATAATGTTTTCCATTCCGCCATTTGGGAGGTTTGAGAGAAAAAATATATTTATTTGTTTTCTGATCATCCTGTTATATTATTTTCTTTCTACTGCTATGCGTAAGGATAATTTACGGAACAATAAAATTGTGGTTACTAACATAAATTACACGAGGAAAAGAAATCCGGTAAAATTACCGCAATGACAGTTCTGCTGAAAAAAGCCACTCTTCTAAAAAGCCACTAATTTGGTAATTTTTCCGTTCATATAGAATTACCAAAATTTTTGTTTTTCAAAATTGCAGCTACTATTACCTCATATTTTGTAAAAATGCTAAGATAGAAAGTAAATTTAGTTGTATAAAGGGTTTTTAATAATATGGTATCATGAGAAAACTTAAATTTTACATTTCTCCAGATTTTATCGCAGTTTATAAAACCATATTTTATTGCTAATTTTACCAAAATCATTAACAAAGCACTTCAGTAAAAATAACCGAGTTTTTTGGTGTTTCCGTAAGGCCAGAAATAAAATACAATTTACCATATTATGGTAGATTTGAACAGATTTTTTTGGTTAGTATAGGAAGGTCAAATACTAAAAATGAAATTGAGGAAATATTTTAGAACTATATGGAAATATTGTGATGAAATTGCATTGTATTGTAATGAAGAAATATGGAAATATTGTACTTAGGTCAAATACCAAAAAAGAATTGAGGAAATATTGTAGAAATACATGGAAATATTGTCATGAAATTGCATTGTATTGTAATGAAGAAATATGGATGTTAAATACTAAAAAAAGAATTGAGGAAATATTGTAGAAATATATAGAAATATTGTGATGAAATTGTATTGTATTTTAATCAAGAAATATGGAAATAATGTATATAGGTCAAATACTTAATTAAGAATTGAGGAAATATTGCAGAAAGGTATGGAAATATTGCCATGAAATTAAATTCCATTGTAATGAAGAAACATGGAAATATTGCACTGTGGTGGTCATAATGGATTTACTAAGAATCAGTTCATCGATGTTATTATCGATTACGAAAATGAATATTTCCTTTAAACGAAAAAGTATATCTCAATTAAACTGTTTTGAATTAATTATTGATTTATTAAATCACATAGTAAAGAGCACATCAGTGATTGTAATATGTTTATAAAAATATATAATGCTTATTATAACCTCACTTAAACATTCGTGTTTAAATAAAAAACTTACCCCTCGTTGAAATTCTTAGATTTTTTCTAAAATTCGCAAGTAACATTGCTTATAGTAGATGTAAAAATCAACCTGTTTTACAAGTTTGATTTTATAAGGGCCTGTCATTATTTAATGCCCAAATTAATGTCTATAGAGATATTACATTTATTTCTGTACTGGGAACAATATTATGATAATCAGTTTCATCAAATCGATTTAATTCAACATAAAACTGATAATCATAAAATATACTTCCCATGCTAGCCGAAATTTTAAAGCTACATCTGAATAAACTTTTTTTTTTACAATTATTACACGGAGACAAAAATTATGGCAAAATTACTGTATTGAATGGTAATAACGTTTTAGAGAAGAAAACAACATAATTTTGGTAATAAACCCCAAAATATAAGGATTTGAAACTATTTATATTTGGTAATTTTTCCATTCATATGATAACGGTTTACTGGAAATTCTGGTTCTCAAAATAATGGCATTTATTATCACACATACTTTAGTAAAAAATACATAATTGGAAAATAATTTGAGCCGAATGAATGGTTTTTATGTTAAGGTTTCATGTTAAAGCTTCAGAATTTTATCACGTGTCATAAAATCATATTTTACTGTTTATCATACAAAAATCATTACCAAAGTTCTTCGGTAAAAATGACCGATGTTTCTGGTGTTCCAATAGAGCAAGAAACATGGCAATTTTTACTATTTTCTGTTATTTTTGACCATATTATTTTTGACTTAGTTCAAAATCCATACCTTTGATAAATACAAATCGAAGGAAAAGCAAGTACTTTATCACATAGTATGAACTAAATAAATGTAATCAGTCAATATGATTGCATATTTGCATAAAAATTACGATTATTAATCGATTGCTCAAAAAACATTAAATCGAGAGTTAAGAAAATTACTCTTTTGAATGGACGCAAAAAAATTTAACTATCTATTCCCGAGGAAACAGTCGATTTTTTTTATTTTTTTCATTTTTTATAGTATAATTTATTCTTGAAGAATTTTCCAATGCAAATAATATTTGATACTTTCCCTTTGTTCATCAGTTCATTTTTAATCCCTACATTATTTATCAGATAAAATTGAGTTTGTCGAAAACATTATGGTATTTAAATTATAGATAGAGGCAAATTTATTTAGTTATTACTTAAAAACGTGGTGATGTTAAACCTTGTTTTTTCTATGAAGGGGGTTAACCTGGTATAATTTTAAAAAAACTATGATTCATAGTACAAATATTGTTATTTACTATAAATTGTGAATTTAAAAATTCATAGCTTAAAAATTAAATCATATGCAATAAATTTCTCAATTAGAGTAATCAATTTATTAGAGCAATACATTGTGCAATCGGTTGTCATAATCTTAGATTCGTGCAAAACATCTGCATTTAAGTACAAACCCTTCTTGTAAAGAATAAGAAAAAAAATATATTCTAAATAACTTTTATATTCAAAATGATAATAAAAACTTTGAATTAAAATGCGTTTCCCTGTAATTAGAATATTATAATTATATTTTAATATTTAGAACAATAATAAAATTTTTGAATGAAAATACGCTTCGCTATAATTAGAATAATGTGAATAATATTTGAATATTTGGAATATTAATACAAAATTTGAATGAAAATGTATTTTTCTAGAATTAGAATGATATAAATAATATTTTAATCTTTAGAATAATAAAAAGAAATTTAAAATGAAACTGCGTTTTGTGTTAATAAGAATATTGAAATGCTTAAATAAGAAATTTGAAATGAAAATGCGCTTTGCTATCATTAGAAAAATATGAATAATATTTAGAAGAATAGTAAAAAATTGGAATAAAAATACGTTTTGCTATAATTAGAATAATATTTTAATATTTAAAGTAATAACAAGAAATTTTTGCAGGAAAATACAATTAGCTATAATTTGAATAATATGAATAATATATTAATATTTAGAATAATAATAAGAATTTTTGATGTAAATACGTTTTTTCTATAATTAAAATAAGACGAATAGTATTTTAATGCTTAGAATAAAAAGGCATAAATTTTCTTTTGAGTATAATAAGAAATATATTTTTATCTTAAAAACAATGTTTAATATTTAGAATAATATTTAATTTAGAATAATATTTAATTTAGAAAAATATTTAATTAAGAATAATATTTACTTTGGAATAATATTTAATTTGGAATAATATTTAATTGAGAATAATATTTTTGTATTTAAAATGATATTTATATTTAATTATGAATATTATTTTTTTTAAAAGTAGTAATATTTTTAGAGAAATGTTTTCAAACATAGATTTTATATAATTCATTTTCCTTTTATATGTTAACGATCTATATCCTCTTTTTGGATCGATAATGTTATAAATCTTAATAATTGATCGATGATATTCTGAAATTTTATAATAGATCGGTGCTTTCCTACGACTTTTGCAATTAATTTATGTCGCTCTCCCACAGTGTGATGGATTGAATATTCTAAATAACTTAGTAATTTATCGATGGGGCTCTATAGTTAGGTACACGAGTCAAAGATCCGGATGATTGTAATTAATAGATGTATGCAACTTTATAAGAAATTGATGATGCTGTAACATTTTGCATTTGACAGCAATTCTCTACAACTTAGGGAATAATCGATAATGCTTCCCAATTTTCTGATCATGAACTTCAACTTTAATGAATTGGTTTATAATTATATAAAACATTTGTACAACAACTTTATATGTGTTGCTTAATAGGCTTCGGAATATTCAGTTTAAACCGAGAATTTATTGATAAGGAAATATGTAGAACATATCATTGTACACTATCTACCAAATAGTATTTGGACACGTGTGATTGAAAAGAAAAGCAAATTTTATTCATAATCAATAGTTGGAAGAGCCTCCACGAGAGGTATTTACAGCGTGAACCCTCCGGGGCAAACTTTTCACAAGTCTGTCTTTGAGTGACTGCTAGTGGTATTTTCTTCCACTCGGATTGGAACAGACATGTAAGTTCCTTCACCGATTTTAAAGGGCAATACACCCCTTAATTCTGAGATACAACTCGACCCAGAGATTCTCAATAGGATTCAGGTCTGGGCTCAGGGCAGGCCAGTCCATTCGATTAACCTCATTGGCACCATATCAAGCCTTGGTGACCCTCGCAACATGATAGCTGGCATTGTCGTCTAGGAAGTAACAGGGGTCCACCCCGTAAAACTGCCACAACGTAGGAAGCACATTGTCATCCAAAATAGTGCAGTAGGCATCTTTAATGGGACTAATGCCGTTGTTGTTCCCTACACGATATATACTGGATATAGTCATTTACATAGATCAGATATAGTCATTGTATCAGATATAGTCATTTGCATAGGTGTCCAAATACTTATTGGTAGATAGTGTAGATCACATAATCCAATTTTCTATATTTAAGCATCATCTTCAAGTATGGGGGAAACGGGGTTTCGCCGAATTTATATAACCCGTAACGGTCTTAAACTTCATTTTTAACTTAGACAATAATGTATGAAGGTGCATGCAAAATATTTGAAAGAGGTGTTTTTTATGCATGTTCTTACAAAGTGTCTAGTTACCCACCCAAACCCATCATGATATTTGGGCGCTTTTTATTATTTAGCATCCCTTAATTTTTGTAATTAGAAACATGAACTCCGAGTTATATGTGGACATTCGGGAAAATAATGCTCTCCCAATGGTATGGCAAATATTTTGGGAAAGCTAATTTCTCTTCCAGCAAAACAGTTTTGTAAAGTTATTGTTTAATGAAATGAGTGTTCAAAAACTGGATTGCCCTTCACTGATCTTCAATATAAACCCCATATGACAATTTAAGTCGAATTAGATCGCAGATTATGTGGCCAGCCAATTAGACAGCTGCACTCTATGGGGACCATATTTCCCAGATTGCGGCTACCATCTATATCTTTAGGGTCAAAAATTCGATTCTGTCGAAAAAATAGGTATGCTTATTGAGAAAAAGTGTGTTTTTGTGTCTAATTTCTTAACTTATCTTCTTCAATTAGTAATTAGCGTATTTGAGGTCAGCCCTTCGAGTTAGGAAGAGCGAGTCTCAGAAAGTGAAAATCAGATTATTAGATCAAAAGATATTCAAAGCGGTCTTTTTTTTTGCCTTGTGCCCTGTACATTCAAAGTATTACAACTAAAACAATATATAGTTCAATACATTGTACACAATATATCATACTAGCTGTTTACAATATATCGTTCTTGAAATAGTCGTAGCTGCTTATTTTTTAATAAATGTGTTTTTTTTTATTTTAAGAAAAACAAATCACGCTGTCTTACCCCACTCGTGGAGTTAGACTAGGTGCATACGTAAGTTCTAAAAGAAGTTTAGAAATACTAAAATTTCAGAGAAGAAATAGAAGAATTTTTATTCTATAAGACAAATTAAGAATGTTCTATACAATATTTACATGTGTAGCAATCAACTTTTTCCTTCACTCCAGCTTTCATTAGATCCATTTCTCTTCTTCTTCTTTTTAATGATGTGTTTTATCGCCTTCAGCGGAAGAAACATCAAGCAAGGATTTAGCTTTTTTGAGAAAACCAATTTTAATCTTACTATACATAAAAATTTAATGATGGTGTCGCAGTTTTCTATTGTTGTCAATACATTTGGCTAGAAAATCACATGGTAGGATCCAATTTTCCCATATTTATTTTATTGTGGTTCGGTTGTCATCAGCATGAAATTGATATAAGTCATAAAGTTATTGTTTTATAGTTATAAGTCATAAAGTTATTGTTTTATAAAGTTATTGTGTAAATATATTTGTTACCCTAATTAAAATGTTAAAATTATCATCACTGTTATAAATGCGTTTTTGATTTTGTTTGATTTAAATAAAGAAATTTGGAGGATTGTTTTTATAATTATTATTATTAAAACAGTGTAATTTTGCGCTACGTTTTAAGATAAAGTTATTTAAATCAGTGGCTGATCTTATTAACTGTTTTACTATTATTAATTTTTTGGGAAAATAATAGCAATGTACTAATATGAATTATGAATAAAAAGATTCGTTAAATAATTTAGAACTTAGCATTCAACTTCATACATAAAGTAATGAATACAAAAATTTTATTTAAAATACATCTATTTTGTAAGCAAAAATATCGAATTACAGTAGTGAATTTACCAAATTCGTTATCACAGGAAATTTTTATCTTTAAATGCTATTTTAAAAAATTATTAATTAGAAAAATGATGTATGAACAATTATAGATCTTAATAGTATCACAAGGGAAATATTTGGATAGGAGAAGTGGAGGCACAAGTGTTTCTTTAAGTATATATATTTTTAGTTGAATAATTTTAACTGTTTTATGCCAAATAACAGAAATTATTGCAAAGCAATCATCATTGTTGGTGAGAGTCAGCGAGCAAGGGGCTTAGCCGCCTAGGAAATAAATAAAGGGCATAGGAATCATTTTAGCTTTATTATTCATGTCAGTATTTGTGTAAACGTTTCGAGCACGCTGCATTTTTGTTGTTATCCAGAGCTGTTCAATTGATGTTTTTTTTGTATCAGTTCGAACGGGTGTTCATCTAGTAATACATAAAATTTTGGTTATTAGTTTAAGCATTCCATATTTTTAATTGACACTCTGCATATTCGTATGAAAAAGAGGAACGGCAGCACTCTCCGAAATAAAACTCTCACTTTTGACGATTCAGCAATCTTTGATCTATGTTTCGTTAATTTTGCGAATAATGTCGTCACAAAATCACGTGATTTGTGACGACAGACGAACTCTCAGATATATAACGAAAATTCTTCAACTCGAAACCTCATTATAGTGCATTGTGGGAGATAGCTAACTATAGTGACGAAACTAGAATGAAAACTAGACGATCCAAAATAAAGCAACAATACGCCTGTATGGGGTTCAAGGAGTTGGTTTCTTACAGGGATGACCTTGGTATCGAATCCATGCTGTAATTTATCTCTCTGCTTTATCTGTCGTTGTGTTGTTTGGGCGACTTTCATCCACCTATATGGTGCCCAAATTAAAGTGATTATTAAAAAAATTATGATTTTCCATGAAAAAAACTAGACTGACGAAACATATCTTTACTCTTGATGAAATTCATTCCTCGAAGAAGTGGCGATAGTTATTTCATCACTTTCACGAGATGTTCACTCGGAGTATCTATCAGGCTATGGTTTCGTCAAAAGCAGAAAAGATTCATGAAACTTGAATATCCATTTTCTAATGTAATCGGAATATGTTTTTTTTTCTCCAGTTGGTTGCGAATTTCGCTTATTGAATAGATTAAGGAACTATCAGTGCAAGGGATACGGGGGATTTCATTTAACCTTAACAAAAACCTGTGTAGGGAACGCTGGGGGATAATTCTCCTTCGCATTGAAAACATTAATGTTGGGGATATAGTAAAACCGTGTAAAGGTTAATGCGATAAATTCAAATAGTTTTTTCATATTTACCAAGAGATATGACCATTATTAATAGCAACCGGATCAACAAAAAAAAATACTTGGCAGGAAAGTTTAGGTATTATCCGGTATTTGCGGCATTGATTCCTTCCTGTATGACCTTAAATGATATTTTAAAGAGTAAGGAACGAATTTCCGAGGCGCCTTATGCTGTTAATTTCGCCTAATTTAGTGTGAACACCTCAGAGAAAAAAAAAATGGTGATTTGAAATGGTGCATCTTCTTGACCTCTGCGAATGACCTCCACGATTTCATATAATGCTCACAATACACTTTGAAAACCTCATTTCCTGAAATGTCATAACTTACTTTAAGCCTATAAATTTTATTTATAAGATAAATTTCAATTTTAATCCCCTGTGATTCAAACTTAACAAAAATGTCAATGGTGTCGACACGTATTGGAAGTATCCCTACCAGCTATATTTTGTGCATAAAAGGACTATAGATTCTTAAGTACTGTACTTGCACATCATGGCTTCGTTGCAAGTAAAAACGCTACCGATAAAATTTTGTTGAAATCAGCAGCTGTTTCAGTTGTATAAGATATAGCTCGGCATTATAGATAATGCTGAACACAAAAACATATGCATTGAACAGTTTGAAGTTTTTCAAGAATTTAACATTTAAGTAACCAATTTAAATGATGTTAACACCACAACCAATTGGCACATAATTGTACCATTTTTTTAATTAAGTAAATATTAAACGCATCGTATAAATTTCATGTACTTCAAAATTTGTATTCCATGGATCTCACTGAAGTAGAAAAATTTTTTGTTGCTAATCTTGTATTTTATTATTATATTTATTATACCTCAAAATAATTAAAAAAATTTAATCCATAAGTATATATGTTTATAGGTATTGGTGTTAAGTAGAGCGATATAATAGTTGCATGAATGGAGTATATTATACGCTAGTTAAACAAACATTTGGTCAACAACCGAAAGTTACATAATCCATGAATTATTATGTAAATTTCGAATATTTTAGAAGTGCAAATTGATTGATTTCAGCACTTTGCACGGTTTTAATGAGCTTTAATCTTTAGTTGAAGGTAACTCGTGCCTTTTAGGTAATCGGAATTTCCTCTCTAAAGGTTTATTCAGCCTTTGAGATGCATTTAATTAACCGTTTTAACTAAACTTTTAACTTGTAGAGCAAATTCATTGCTTGTCAAACTGTATAGTTGGGAAAACTTTATCTTGGGGTTTTTTATTATTTTAATTGCCAAAAAATACCAAATTTTAAGCTGTGATTTGTTGAAACTTAGTTTTGTATATAATATTTTGACTTTAAAATTTTTAATTCTTACATGGAGAAATACTGCTAGTAAGAAAATTGAAGCATTTCGAAAAATTAATACTTTTGAAATTTTATTTATTCTTAAATCAGAGTAAAATTTGAGTTATTTGAACGACCCGGAAACTGACTGAAGTACATTGGCTATCATAAATTAAGGAAAAATTACAAAAATTGCCCAATAACATTTAAATATGATGTCAACTGAGAGTTGTTAAATGAAACTGCAATAGAAAAATTAGTCGCAATAGTACGGGTGTGACGAATGGATGTGGAATAAATCAAATACTAGGTCATAAGGGACGCCGCTGGAAAACAAGAACAATCTCACCCCTTGCATTAATGACATTCGACAACAGCAACAATATTAAAATTAGTGGTGCTTCCGTATAACGGCATCATTTGCAATGAGCATAAAATTGTATGTTTAACCGCAAGCCTGTGAATTTTGCGGTGGTTCTAAAACTAGATATTTAAGTCAGCCAATTTGTAGCAATGACCTCCGGGCACCATTTGTCCTTAGAACGACAGATCACTAGAAGACTAGAGGTGGGACAAAGTCAGATAGAAGATAGCTGGACGACTAAATTTGAGTGCTTCTGTGGTTCATAGATTTTGGCAAAAATTTTAACCCTCAGGTGCGCCATCCAGAAGGTTCGGCCAGGAATGGCCAAATGCTACCAGGAGTGGTTAGGCCCGATATTTATCTTACCCGATATAGACTTCAAGGCTGCACATGATAGCATCAAGAGGGATAAGTTGCTAGAGGCTGTGAATGAGTTCGGTGTACCTGTAAAGCTTTTTAACCTCACTGGCGCTATACTCGATAATGTGAGATGCAGGATTAAAGTTCAAAACCATTTTTCTGTACCCTTTGTAACTGAATGAGGCTTGCCTCAGGGTGATTCCCTTGCTTGCCTACTTTTTAACATTGCTTTGGAGAAGTGTATCCGAGAGAGTGGATTGGACACAATCTAGAATATGTCTTTTCAAGTTTTTTCCTACGCTGATGACATCGATATAATTAGAAGATCAGAAAGGGATGTCACCGAGACTTTTCGAGCAGCTGCTGCACGCAAATATGGGCCTTTCTATTAAAGAAGATAAGACGAAATTCGTGAAATTTTCGTTCTCAACTGTAAATTACAGTGCCTTTTTATGTATTAATGGTTATACCTTTGAAAGGGTTAACGAATTCAAATGACACTGTTGCTAACGATCAAAACATACTTATAGCAGAAATCAACAATGGAGTCATAGTGGTTAAAAAGTGCTTCTTTGGACTGAGGAGACAGCTAAGATCGAATCTTCTTAGCCGAAAAGCAAAGTTAAAACTCTATAATACACTCATACTACTTGTGCTACTTCATGGAAGCGAAACTTGGATCATAAACAGCGGACACTAGACACCTTCGAAAGAAAGATCCTCAGACTCATCTTTGGTGCAATTCAAGAAAAGCGATGCACGAACCAGTTATTACTTCGAGCTCTACTGACTCTATAAGCAGCCCTAAATTTTACAAATAATCCGCAGTAACAGGCTGAGATGGCTGGGCATTTATAAAGAAGCTCTTAAAATAGCACCATGAGAATCGTCGCTTTTAAGCACCCTGAGAGGTCACGTCCCAGAGGCAGACCCCTACTAGATGGCTCAACGACATCGAAAATGATTTGAAAACCCTAAAGATTAGAAATTGGAAGGGGGTGGCGTTGGATAGGAGGCGCTGGCTTATGTCAGCTGTTGAGGCAGCCAAGGCCTGCAAGGGCCTGTTGCGCTGGCAAAGAAGAAGAAGGTTCGACATCCAAAAGGTTCAGCTAAGAACGGCCAAATGCTACCACTAGCGGTTATGCCCGATATTTATCTTTACCACAACTCCGAGTCAGCTGCGATCTTAATTCAGCCACCACAAGATTGGTGTTAAATCAAGAGTGTATAAAAGGCTTCACGAAGGTGTTTAGTTCACGAGGTGACCAGCCATTTGCGTCCCACTCTCGTTACGCTATAAAGGGTAATGTTTGAGGAATGTACATCAATGTGTCCACTGGAAATATAGACAATGGAAAACTGTTTTCTTCATAAATAAGTCCAGTTTTAGCCTTTAAAGCTATAGTAAATGTTGTTTGATTTGGAGAGAACATGGAACCCGACATGATCCATCAAACATCCATGTGAGAGAGGCATTCTAAGAAGGCAGTGCTTGTTTGTGGGGTGGTATCTCTTTGAGTGGAAGCGCTGTCCTGCATGTCTTACTGCGTGGAATCGTGAATATTCACGTGTATGTTTGATGGATGTTGAATAACATCCTTGCTATTTATGTGCTGTCCTTATGCTGATGTAATAGTGAGGATTTCGTGCTACAGATCGATAATGAAACGCTGCGCAGGGCTTGAATCATGGATTATTATCTTCAACAGCAAGCAATTTAGCGCATGGAGTGGCCAGCTCTATCACCGGATTTGAGTAATATTAATAATGTTTGGGATGCTTTTGGAAGAAGTGTAGCTGCTCTCAATCCTCATTCTCAGACTCTTGACATGCTTGCAACTTCTTTACAAGAACAATAGTTTGCACATCCAACGGAACTAGCAGACTGTATAATTGAAATCATTATATATTGTTGCGTGTGCCGTATTGCTGCTATAGGTTATCATACTCCATACTGAATGCTTTTTTTTTCCATTTTAAACAGATACATCTGATTCATTCATTTCTTACACATGCTGCTTTCTGTAACGCCATAATTGTCTAGTTAATATACATGTCATTTTATAGATAATTATGCGCACTATAATATGTATCAGCTTCATTAAATTCTATTCATAACTTTTTTGAAATATCATTCTTGTGATTTTTCCTTAATTTATGATAACCAATGTATTGAGACGCGCTTGTCAGAAATTGTTTTGAGAAATGAGAAACTCAGATGATCTCAGAATTATAAAACTTTACTTAAAACGTTATATATTTTTACTGTTCCCATGATGAAATAGATTTTTATTACTCCCTTGTTATCAGTACCAAATAACCCGGAATGTAAAAAAATATGTTATCTGTATACCTATCAAAGACATGATCTTTACGAGGTCTAAATAATTGCGAAAAGACGGTTTTCAATTGAAATACGTAGCTTAAAAGAAAATAAACTCTAAAGCACGATGAAATATTTTTTTAAAGAAATCAATTAAATAAACTTAATAAATTTTTTTGTTACATTTAATTATTAAATAAAACTGATATATAGCTGCTTTTACATATTGCACAATATTTTTATATTTTAGTAATAAAGTTAAATCTACTAGACTCACAGAGAAAGTTATTTATGAGTCATAAAACTGTCAGAAATGTTGCTTGAATCGAATTGAATAAATGCTTTTCAATTTATTGACGTTGCGCCGCAGAGTATATAAAGAAATCTTCTCTACGAAGTTAATGAAATAAAAAAATCCATTTGTTTCAAGAATTTCTCTTAAACTCCTTCCCATTTTATTCAAAGAGAAACTCCTGCAATGAGAAAAGTACCTAACACAAATGCAAAACGCTTTGTAGGGAAAAAATAAATTATTAAATAGTTTATCTTTAATATCTGTGATTACATTTAGGTCTTGTTTTCTTATTTACATTGAGTTTTTTATTTACCTTTTAAAATATTTCTGAAGTGAAACAGTATTTGACAAAATAAACTGAAATAAATTTATTTCTAGCAGCTTACTATGAGTACCATAACAGACTGTAATAGTAATTTAATTTGAATCACAATTTTATTCTTATTGAATATGTATTTTTCACTTTTTTTCAGAAAAATATAAGATTTATATTAAGATATGTTTTTTTAGATGTAATTAAGCTTCATATTAAGTCTATAGTGTTAGATATAATAAAATTTAATATTGAGATTAGATTTTTAAGATATAATCAGCAAATAGGTAATCTGTAATTAGTTTACTAAGCTTTTTATAATTACCACATAAACTATCATAAAAAAGTCGAATTATTTCTACCACGAATTGTTAGTTGAGCTAGCGTAATGTTAAATTAATAATTTATTTAAAAATAATATGATGAAATTTAATTATTATAAGATTAGAAAATGTTTTCTAATACAACAATTCTGTTCCTTTTAATCATTTTTGTTCTTTTAAGACAAGTTTAACGTTCTAGTCTGGCGTTCAAGTTCTGATAAAATATGCATTGTTTTGTTCCAATTTTGGTTTATTGAACATTAACAGCTTGCTAATTTTATAGGTACATGGTTATTTTTTGTTTTAAGAATGCAAAACAAATGGACTTTAATATTAAACGTTATGTAACATCATGCCTTGAAGAGTAGGGTGGGTAATCATTTGCGAGGACAAATAGCATAGGTATAATTAAAATTTGCTAATAATTTTTTTGAAAATAACATTTGGCTTGATCCTTACCTGAATCAAAATAAGTATAACTAATTAATAGTTCTGGAAATTTTCTGAGTAGAGAGAATAAAACGTCTGAATATTTCTTAAAGATTGAAAATAAAATAAGATGATGAAACACTTTTTATTTTCACTTTTGTTTTTACTTGTTTCATTCTTGCATCTGTATCATTTCCATAATTAGAATGGAGGGCACTGGAAGATGATAGGAAAATTTTGACTTAGCTGTTATAAGCAACAGTTACGCACTGTAAAAAATAACTGCAAATCCTACAACAAAAAAAAACTGGTTAAAAATAAATGCCTATTTTTTTCTGCTTTCAATCGCTACCGTCACTTTGCGAAAAAATCTCGTATTTTTTAAAAAAAAATTCAGTTTGTTTGACGGATTAAAAGTGTTTTTCATAGAGCAGTTTTTCTCTTTTTTTCACCCTAACCATAAGTGGATTAAAAGTGTAAATTCAAATTCTAGTTTTTGCCATGCAGTTTGTCTTACCATAACATTACGTTTCTTCAAAACATTTTCGATATTTGCTCTTACTTTTTCGAAATTATTTTATGATTTTTAACATCGTATAAATAAAATTGTAATTCAATTTCATCGTCAAATCCATACTTTGCCTGATTATATTTGTATCTAGATATAATTTTTTGCTAAGTTAAGTTGCCAGAATATCCTATATGGGTGGGCCACTATAGTTTGAAACGTTTTTGCATTAAATATAATTTAAGGGGAAAAACTTTAAATTTTTGATTAAGATATCTTAAGATCCTAACCAAAAAAAAAAAAAAAAAAAAAAAAAAAGAAAAGAAAAAGAGGTGCGGTGGCTCAGGGGAAAAGACGCTCCCCGTCCAATGAGTTGACCCGGAATCGAATCTCGGCTCTGACTGCTGGCGTGAATTCGGCTCTTAGCTGGCTCCAATCACAAGGCTAACATCGAATTCTTGTAGAGTTTTTTTTCTTTTTTTGTTAACGCAACTGAACTTTCTGTTAAAATAACAGAGATTCTTTTGTTAAAATAAAAGAGTTTGTTTGTTAAAATAACAGTACTTATATATCTGCCTAAAACAGTCGTACTACCGTATAATTCACAACAAACTACCATAATAGCAAGCCAGTACAAACTATCGTATAGTTCCTGAGGCTACTTGAGCGATGATTGGACTACTTTTGAATATATGTGTATACATATTTTCATTTCACCATTTTTTAAAATGATATCTAGCTATCGTTTTCAGACTTCAATTATTTCAGCTCTTGTTTGCTTTCAATGTATCGTATATTTTCTTGTTATCGTTTCCTTGTTTGCTTAAGTCTCACGTGCTACTTCTCATTTCTATGATGTTAGAGCAGGACCAACTTCCATCATCTTTACCACGTTCAGCTTCTTGCTATTTTCAATTTCGATAAAATCTGAACTTGAAAAATTCCACCATCTAAAATAAAATTCCGTTCCTTTAGTATTTGAGTTCGATCAAATTCCATCAGCTTTATTGCGTTTAGCTGGTGGTTATTTCTTATTTTTATAATATTTATGCTTGACCAACTTCCATCTTTTAACACGTTCTGTTTATCGCTGCTGCAAAATAAGATCTTTGATAAAAGAAGAAAAAACGCTTTAAATAAAGTCTTAGATGACTCAAATATTCGTTTTTTTTTCATTTATAAATGTAAAACACATGAATTTGTAGGATTGATTTTTTATAATAGTTTCTAAAAAAAAATATGCTACTCATTATTTTTTCAGTTATGTTCGAATAGATAATCTTTTTGTAATAAATATCTCTTTCCTTTGAAAAGAATAATAAAAAAATTCTTATTTGTACTCTTCTTTTCTTTAGCATGTTTTTTTTTCTATTTGCGACGTTTTATTTTTTTTCCTTCGCTTATTTAAGCAATTAATGTAAGAAAACAAATTCCCAAAAGAATAGAGATTATTTTGATTTTTTATGATTTCTAACTGTTTTGTAGATAAAAAAATAAGTTAAAAAATCAAAAAATATTGTCTATTTATTTTAATTTCTTCTTTTTCATAAAATTACTAAGTTTGCGATATTATGAAAAAGAACAAAAAATTCTCACAAATGGAAACTTTGTTCAAGTTTTTTTTTTTTTGCTGAAATATTATGTAGTGTTTTTCTTGCTATTTTGTAAAATGGAACGGCTGAAAATATAGGCTTACGTACTATTAAACTAAATCAATAAGGTTCCATTAAGTTTGGTAAAAAAGCGTAAATGGCAGGGAATACTATTATGGAGTTTTTTAAGTAAATCTTACTGTCAATATAAGACCGTTTAAAAATGCTCAGTGCAAACAACACTAATTTGGAGTAAAAAAAAATCCAAATTTTGATATGCTTGACTTCTTAATTGTTGCTTTAAGGCAAAAAACTATGCTCAAAAAATTAGGATCAAAAGTTTAAACGTCTCAAAGTTTCATTTGAAATGTGTGCCACATCATATTAATCCATAAATGGTGTCCACTGTCCATTTGAGCTTTATTACGCGATTTGAAATGAATTGCATTTAAATCTAGGGATATTGAGATAAAAAGAATACTAAGTAATAAAAGCAACGACAAATTGCTTTGTTACCTTCTCATAGGGAGTGTTAAAAAAGTGCATGATCATGTATTTTAGTGAGAGCTGATAAATAGAGACTGAGGTTGTTTTTTACTGTGTATAGTACAATTACATAGTATTGTGCATAATTGTATAGTACAATTTGTTACGCTGTATAGTTCAGAAGTAAAGTGCAATTTTGTACTTGTGGTTACGCACCTCACATTGCTATCTGAAAAAACAAATTATTGTTTTTTATGATTTTCGTTACGCTGTCGTAAATAATATCAACTCCGAGTCAGCAAAAATATTAATTCAGAAATTGCAAAGTTTATGTAAATAAATTAATATTTTTGAATTGCTCAAGTTCACGCGTATGACATAGCTATCGAGACAACTGAAGTATATGTCTCTAAACATTTTTATTTCTTGATGAATTTGGCACGAAGAAAATCTGACTCGATGGGGAATACACTGTTTAGCTGTAGTAAGAAATTCATTCAGAGCACCATTCAAGAATGATTCGTCCTGTGCAAAAAAAAAGAGAAAAACTTCCTCTTTCTTCATGTTTTGTCTAATTTGATTTAACGTAAAAACATAAATATGAAACAATACCTATTTGTTTCAAGCAATATCAGATGCAGGAATATGTACAAGTACTAATTTGTTACTTCATTCCCAGAATTTTCCATATTGCTGCGACCCCTCCTTTATTTTGAGAGTCAAAAATAAAGGAAAGTTGAGAGTCAAGAAACTCTGCCGAATAAAGGAACGTTTATTTAAAAAGAGTGAAATGGTGACTGGGTTCTTAAATTAAAATATCATCTGCATAAATTAATTAACTCATTTACGGTGAGGTTCTGATACCATTATGATTTGCATTATCCGATCATTGGATCTAAGTTAATTATTTACAACATAAATAAAAGTGCTTACGGGGGTTGCTGTTTATATTTCTGGCCTTGGCAACAGTAAGTGTTGCTAGGTGACCGCAGACGATTTTAATCGAAAGTTTGATATTTTTAAACATAAATTCAGCAGACGATTTACCATTATAGCTTCATTTGTGTTGTTGACAGTAAATTGAAAAGTTCTTCTCTTTCAAAAAATGGAATTGAATCGTGAACATTTTCGTGCCATTATTTTTCATAACTTTCGACGTGGATTGTCAAGACAAGAGTGCTTCGATGAACTTAATTCTTTATTCAGCGATAAAGCGCCATCCTACAGCACTGTAAAAAATTGGTATAACGAATTTAATCGTGGTCGATGTTCGATCCAGGACGAATCCCGTGCAGGTCGTCCAAAATCCGTTGTTGTGCCAGAAAAGATCGATGCTGTGCGTGAACTGATAAAGCAAGATCGTCATGTGACATACCGTGAGATAGAGGCGTCTTTGGACATTAGTATGACTAGCATCAATAAAATATTGCATGAACATTTGAGCGTAAAAAAAATTTGTTCGCGTTGGATCCCGCATAATCTGACAAACGCTCAAAAAAAGGCTCGTGTCGATTGGTGCAAGGAAATGTTGGAAAAATACGTTCAAGGTACATCAAAGGCTGTGTATAACAAACATAAATGTAAATAAAGAATAATCTATGCATATGAGCCGGAAACAAAACAGCAATCAACTGTATGGGTCTTCCAAGACGAGGCAAAACGAACAAAAATTGTTCGAGGAAGAAGCACATCGAAGCAAATGATTGCCTGTTTCTTCGGCATTAACGGTCATGTGGCAACAGTGGCGTTAGAGCAACGCAGGACGGTCAATTCTGAATGGTATACGACCATTTGTTTGCCAGAAGTCATCAAAGAAATTCGAAGAGAGCAGAAGAACAGGCAAATCATTCTTCATCATGATAATGCGAGCTCTCACACATCGACTCAAACAAAGGCATTTCTGACAGAGCTAAAGATCGAACTGATGGGTCATCCACCGTACAGCCTTGATTTGGCACCCAATGACTTCTTCTTATTCCCACACATCAAAAATAAATTACGTGGACAACGATTTTCGACCCCCGAAGAAGCGGTTGATGCATTCAAAACGCATGTTTTGGAGTTACCTCAATCGGACTGGAAAAAGTGCTTTGAAAATTGGTTCAAGCGCATGCAAAAGTGTATTGATCATCATAGAGAATATTTTGAAAAACAATAAAACCAATTTCGATCCTACCTGTTTGTTTTTTCATTATTAGGCCAAAAATATAAATAGCAACCCTCGTATTTTAAAATTTAGTATAAGTAAGAAAGATATATATATGCATTCATGCATTCAAGCTGGCTTTGGCCTCCAAGGGCTTTGAGAGAGCAAACCTAAAGCTTTCGTACATTAAATCTCTTGTTCTGCGTCTTTTTTTTTAGCGATCTATTAATTTCTTTCTACAAAAGTAATGATCAAATTCCATTTTCAGAGCAGACGTGGTTTGTCAATACATTTGTCTCACTTTCATGAAGGACATGAAAAAAATATGGCAAATTAAAAAACAAACAAAACTGTCCTTTTTTTTCCTTATTTTAAGTTATATCTAAAGCTTTTTTCATTAACTGAAGTATATGTATATATCAATAAATAAAAGTATTTATTATAAAATAAAATGCAAGTAAGAAAGATATATATATATAGATATAAATTAAATCATTTTTTTATTATTTCCCTTTTATATTTTAAAGTATTATTATTAAAATGTATGCAGCTTTTTTTTAAATTTATTCTACCAGAATCTGCAGCGTGGTGGATCGAAAAAAAATTCTGGTAAAATTGCCTTACTATATGATATTGGCATGTCGGGGAGAAAAATCATTAATTCTAATTAATAAAACTATTCATTTGGTAATTTTTCCTTTCATGCGCTAACGAACCGGTTTTTAAAATTACAGTTCTGATAACCACACATTTAAACATTTATTAAAAAATACAAAGCTAAAAAATGAATTTAACCGAATAAATGATTTTTTATGCCATGCTCTAAAGTATTAAAAAATCTTATCACATATTATAATACCATATTTTATTGTTAATAATACCAAAATCATCGGCAAAGCGCTTCGGAAGAAATTACCGAGCTTTTTAGTATTCTCATAGAGCCAGAAACACGGTAAATTTTACCATATACTGGTAATTTCGACCATAATTTTTTTCCTTGATGAAACACATTGAATATAAAAATACTTTTTTTTATCAAGGAAGTACCATTAACATTGTCTAGTACCACAGTGTAATATCATTGAAAAAAAATTCATCCAACGTTTGGAACGAGACATGTTGACAGTTGCGTCACTGTCAATGATAAATTGTCTAGAAAGAGACCTTGCCCGACTGACAAAGATTCCCTACACATCCTCGCTCTTACTTTTATTGACTCGATACATGGCAAACAGCTTTTTGGGAGAAAGATTTATGTCGCTTCCAATAAAAAGTAGTTGTTTAATATCTTTCCGCTTTTCGAAGCGTTGTCGAAGAATGATGGTTACAAAAAAGAATACATGTAACCAAATAGGGTATAAGAATACTTAACAATGCTAATATTAGCCTCTCTGCTGATTCTTATAAATAGTGTTGTTATATCTGAATGTCATAATCGCGATTTATATCGCACAAAAAAATTAAAAGCATATCGCGGTATATTATCATTGATTGTAATATTTTTTAATTCAATTGAATTACAATTAACTGAATTACATGTAATCAATTACATGTAATCAATAACATGTAATTACATGTAATCAATTACATGTAATTCAATTGAATTATATGTAACCAAATAAGGTAGGGCGGTTAACCAAATAAGGTTGTTAAGGACGGGATAGCCAGGTCGGTAAGGCGCTGGGCCCGTGTCCAAGAGTTCGTGGGTTCGATCTCCGTTGGCCGAAGTGTAGTAAATCGTGACCGATGCACGTTAAATCTGTCGAGTCGCAAAGTCCTCCTTGTTCCTATAACAAATCAATACCTCTAGGGGTACTGAACCAGGAGTTTCCCTGTCTTCTGGATTGGTTCAAAACTTCAAGGCAACGGAGTTGAACATTACTAGTCCTAAACCCAAAAATTGAGTAGACAATGTTCAACAACGGATATAAAATAAAACATAAGAAAAAAACTAATGTTGTTGCATCGGAATTTTATAAGCGCGATATATCGCACACAAGTATCAAAATTCAGCATATCGCGATATTTTGCATCCATAGTAATATATTTAGTTTAGGTTAATTATAATATTTTTGTTACCGAATTAAAAGAAAAGCATTTTACTATTCATAGTTATTAAAAATTAATGAGAAATTATACAAATTGCATAATATTAGTTAAGTGAGCTTATTTTTGATATTTATTATTTTTGAAAGTTATCAAGATATTAATTTATTCGATAACGATCATGATATTATCGTTGTTGAAAATTATCCTTTACTTAACTATATATTATCTTATATAGTATGAAGAGTGCTATCCATGCTACATCTTGAGGATACAGTTAAAAATAAAAAATTTACGATGCATCGTTCAAACTGTAAAATATTCCGGACCAACATAAGGTAAAAAGTAATGATACTAAGGCTGCCAGTACTTTTTACAGTAAAATTTCTTTTTACTGGTATAAGCTATAAAAATAATAATTTGATCTGATGATCTTTTTGCAGCTGAAATTACAGTAAAATATTTAAATCGCACTAATTAATCACTCGAATGAAATATTACTATAAAGAGATTATAAGAGGAATTTTACGGTAAAGGGGATTTTACGGAAGATGCACCCATGTTGCTGGTAATTTATACCATAAATTGATAAGGATTTCTTTTTACAATGCAGCTATTTTAGTTATAAGAAAATATTCTTTTGATAATTCGCATTAGCTAAAATGAGAATGAATTTTACGGTAAAGAGGAATTTTACGGTAAAGGGGATTTTACGGAAGATGCACCCATGTTGCTGGTAATTTATACCATAAATTGATAAGGATTTTTTTTTTACAATGCAGCTATTCTAGTTATAAGAAAATATTCTTTTGATAATTCGCATTAGCTAAAATGAGCAGAATAGCAGTTTGTTGAAAATTTATCTATATTTTACATAGTATTAGAAATTTCTTGGAAAACATTTTCAAATAATAATTTATTTGATTGTTATTTTACCATATTAAAAAAACAGTTAAATAAATAAGATAGTAATAAAACTCGTAACTGTGACAAAAAAAAAAGTTTTTTCATGGTTAAACAGCTTGAATGATGTCGAGAAATCAGGGTTGGTAACAACCAGAATTGTTTCGGAAAATTCTGGTTTTTGAAATTATAGTTCTTACTACCACATATTTAATAACATTTAATAAACTGAAAAGCAAATTTAACCAAATGAATGGTATTTACTCCACGATCAAATGTATCACGATAAAATTGCCAAATTTTATCTCACACTATAAACTGATGTTTTATTGTTAATTTTATCAAAATCATTACCAAAGAGCTTCTTTAAAAATTACCGAGATTTTTAATGTTGCAAAAGAACCAGAAATACGGTAAATTTTGTAAGATTCCGGAAGTATTGATCATACTTTTCTCAGTGCAAAGTACATTTCAATTTATCTTGAATAATTTTTTCACACAAAATTACAAGTATTCATATTTTTACTATTTGTTGTTGACTACAAATATTTCATTTAGTGAGACATTTAAGTAAAATCATATACGAGAATAAAATTTATATCATATTGCTATAATGATTTCAAAATTATAAAATGGGCCGGGATAGCCTTGTCGGTAGGCGAGAGTTCGTGGGTTCGAACCCCACCGGTAGAATACTCCCCGTGTGGTAAAGTGACTGATGCACGTTAAATCTGTCGAGTCACAAAAGTCCTTCATGTTCCCATAACAAATCAAACCTCTGGGGGTACTGTATTGGATCGTTCTCTGATTCAGGTCATAATTACGATCTGTGTATGAATGAATGGATGTATGAATAGGTCCGCCCTATAAACGGGTGTGACATATGGTGTGGCAGAAGTCTAATTCTTGGCCATAGATGGCGCCACTGGAAAACAAGAACAATCGCACCCCACTACCTAAACAGGCATACGTCAACAACAACAAAATAATAAATTTTTTTGAAATGAGCGCAATGTCACAAAATTAGAAATTATTTCCAAATTTATCTTTCAGAACTTAAAATAAAGTAACAGGGATATTAAATTTGTATGTACTGGAACTAAAAAAACATTAAAAAGTGTTATACTCCCTCATTAGCATGTAAGCCATATGTATGCATCGCTGAACCTCTCTTTTCAATGTATATTGATAAAAACCATTGAATTTACCTACATGAATGTAATTACACAGTTCAATATTGAACAGTGTAATAACAATATTGTAGCTTATTGTTCCTAATTTAAAAAAAAAAACAACTTTGGAAATACTAATAATGAATTAAAAAATTTCTAAAATAAGCTTTACATTTATAAATTTAAAAAAAAAAATAACAAAAAGTTTTTAAACATTTTTGATATTTCAACTCATATTTTTTCAACTAATATTATTAAATTTTATAAAACGTTTTAAAACAATATTTTATTAAAATTGCATTAAAATTTTAATGATTCTAGTCCGAAGTTCTAAAAAAAAATGTTACAATTTTTATATCTTATCTAAACATAGTTTCTATTCTAACAGCCTTTGTAACATTTTGCAAAAATGTTTCGGCAGAAAGAAGGAGCTTAACTGAAAACCTTTTTACCATGTCACAAAAAGAAAAAGAATGTATTTTAGTGTCAATGCTTCAGCAATTTCCTGTCAATTTTCTCTCCATATTCAAATACCTTGAATACAGCTGGAAAAAAATCTTTTCTTCTCCGCAGGACAAAGAGTATTCGACTTTTATTCAAGAATGCATTTTTTTCTAGAAAAATCTTTTAAATCTATTTTTAATAATAAATATGGTGCGTTGCATGCATAAAAAATAATTTACAGATAGTTTTTTCAACTTTAGTTTAAAATTAATTCAAAATTCACTTAAGAATTATTTTTAAATTACATTAATTTAAGGTTTTTTTTAAAATTTTGTTTGCAAGTTTAGATACATGTAAAGTATATTGTAATATTAAGTTGTTGCTGTCATCACAGCCGTAAGTGATTGTTCTTGTTTTACAGTGGCGCCATCTATGGCCCAGAATTCAACTTTTGCCACACCCATACGTCAAACTCGCTCATGAGGCGAACCAATTCATAAGCGAGTATCCATTCATTCATCCACAGATCATAATTTTGACCTGAATCAGAGAACGATCAATCTTCAATTCAGTAACCCCAGAGGTATAATTTGCTATGGGAACATGGGGAACTTTGTGATCCGATAGATTTACAATGCATCAGTCAGCATTTACTACACGGGTTGTCTAGTCCTCTGGTTCTATCGCAAAAACGAATGGTTTAATTATCGTATATTTTGGTTTTATTAAAAACCAAATGTGTCTTACCATACAATGAGATAATTTTATAAAATTTTTTAAGTATTCATTCAGAAAAATTATTCGTTATATTATAATATCTTATTTATTCATTATTCTATTATATCTTCTAAAGTTATGAGACACCTATTTTGAGACACCTATGTATATTTTAACGTATGAAAATCATAAATCGTCTTAAATATATATANNATGTATATATGTATGTATGTATGTATGTATGTGCTTCCCTTTTTTATTTTATTTTTTTTCCTAAATAAATATTTATTTTTTAAAATAATTTATGGTCAACTTCTTGAAATTATCCAGTATAATATTACCTTGCGCACATCCATTTCGGGACCATCCTTGGTAACTAACAAATCAAACGCACTTCAGCATTGCAGTAAGAACGGCACTTTAAAACAAAACTCCTGTATTTACGCTCAATTTGCGCTTTTGTTTTCATATTTTGCAATTTGGCAATCTTGTGACGAAAATATTTTTTAAATCATTCTTGAAAAATTTCCCGTTCATGTAAGTACATTTGAATTTGCTACTCGCCTTATAGATTTTGTTTTAGTCTGTTTTTTTATTTTATTTTCTGTTTTTACGTGTTATTTTTGCTCATTGTGTTCCATTTTATTTGTTGTAATTTTTGTAAAAAATTTTTTTGGGTGCTCCTCACACTATTGTATTACTGTATTTTGCTTTGGCTATATTGATACAATATCAGAAAGCAGATATAATCGTGCGAATATAATCGTGTGGGCTGATAAAAAAATTATATCTTTTAATTTCCGGATTTTTTAAGAAAATTTTATCTTTTTCTTTTCTCCCCAGTTTGTTATTTTTTTAATTCATTTTAGTATTATTTCCCCCCTTTTTTTCATATGTCTGTAATTTCCGTTTGTTTTATCCTTATTTTGAATTTCAATTGCATATATATATTAACCGTTACAATATGAATTTTTTCTAAGCAGTTAAATTTTATACTTCTAATAGTGAAATTTGTTTAAGCTTAAGAAAAACAAACTATCATTATCTCCGCTAAGTTCCTTCAGACATTAATTTACTGTATTTGTGAAAGAAACATAGAAAGACAAACTGACACTTAACTGTCTGCCGGAAAATACTGTTTCTGTTAATACTGACAATCGTAATTACTAAAGGGAACAAAGTTTCGTAATTGTTCCACAAAAGGCAATGGTTTCGGAGCTTAAACTTGCTTTTGAAATTAGTTGCAGTAAAATGTCCACCTGTCTTTCACAAATGATTAAAACTTTAATTAACACTTTACATTGAGTTACTAACAGAGGAAATTTAAAATAGAAAATTCATATGTAGGAATTGAATTCTTACTTTGCTATTGCAGAAATTAAAATTAAATGATTTTAACAGATAAAATTTATGCATTATGAAGCACCGTTATCTTGGATGTATCACCCCTAAAATCCATTATACCGTAAAATCAAATTTTTACTGTAGAGTATTACACTTTAATTATTACAGTGTTATTTATTTAATTTGAGTGATTCCGTGATTTTACGATGATTATAATAATATAAAAATTACAGTATATCAAATATTTTATTCTGTAATGTGTTCCGGTAAAAACGGAGTTTTCAGTAAAAAGTCCTGGCATTCTGAAAATTTGATTCGAAATCTTTTACAGTGTACGGACAATCACAATTTGCTCGAATAAATAAGTTATAAATTTATCTATACAAAATATTGTAATCTTTAATGGCTTAATTCCTTCTGACCTTCTGATTTCTTTTAAAAATTAAGATACATTTGTGATTTTAGAAAATACTTCAATGATTAAAATTTTATTAGAAAAGTTTCAAGATTATTGTCATGCATTTTGCACAATTCAATCGAAATTAGTCTTCATTCAAAACCTACTTGTAACGAAGTAAATGTTTTGCGTTTAACATTATAACAGCGTTTAACATTCTGCAAGAATGTTAAAGTTTTTTCCTCATTTACTTTAACAGAAAGTATAATTACATAATATCGTGACAGAAATCCATAATAAGTAGCATAAGATATGAAATTATTCCTTCATAAATTTATTTCTGAAAAATGTAAGTATTTTAAGTTAGTTAAACCGTCTATTATAATTTTAAAAGTTAAAAACGTGACAAGTCTAAAAACATTATGTTAGTAAATTTTAACGTATCTAGATTTTTATGTTATAAAACAAAAAAAATTTTAAAAAACCCGAATGTTTTATAAGACATGGCACCAAAACTTTTAAATATTTTATTTTGAGCGATCTGAAGAACTGCATTTTGTCAAATGATTCACATTAACTTTTAAAAAATAATCAGCTTGTTATACAATTTCTTTTAACAAAATGTACCTAGATTACCTAAGAGAAGTGACATAAGCATCTAATAATCCTGGTAGTCCATAGTAATTTTAAGATAATTATTTTTGACCAGTGTGCTATACAAATTACTTTCTAAAGTCCCTAAATATTTCATTAAGTATCTAAGTAATTGAGATATGCATGTAAATAAAAATACACAATTCTTGCTTTAAAATTGGGTACTAATTGCTAGGCTGAGCATGGCGCATTACCGCAGCAGCTTCAAGACTTTGTTTTATTACCACGATGAATAAATTTTCAAATCTGATTTAATTGGATATCTGCAGATGACATCACGCGTTTGTACCGAATCTGATTGGCTGACTTATGTGTGAAGTTGCTTGTGGATATCTAATTGAAAAACAGCAGAGGTTGACATACTTTGATTGCACAAAATATGGTTCTCCTCCTCAAGAAGGCAACATGCGTATAAAAAAGTTTAAAAGGAAGTAGTAAAGAAGATTAGGGCCAATAATATTACGGAAGGTAAAAAATAATGGAGCATATAATATATTTCGAAACCTAATGCAACGAAAAGTTAGAACTGTAATAGTTTACTTGAAAATCGGTATGAAAGAAACAAAACTGGAACATCATAACATGAAATTGATATGAAAAAAAACAAGACGAGAACATCATGATGTGAAATTGATATGAAATAAAAAAGACTAGAATATCATGATATGAAGTAAACAAGACGAGAACATCATGATATGAAATTGATATGAAGTAAACAAGACTAGAACATCATGTTATGAAATTGATATGAAAGAAAAAAGACTAGAATATCATGATACGAAAGAAACAAGACGAGAACATCATGATATGAAATTGACATGAAAGAAACAAGACGAGAACATCATGATATGAAATTGACATGAAGGAAACAAGACTAGAACATCATGATATGTAATTGATATGAAAGAAAAGAGACTAGAATATAATGATATGAAAGAAACAAGACGAGAACATCATGATATGAAATTGATATGAAGTAAACAAGACTAGAACATCATGATATGAAATTGATATGGAGGAAATTAGACTATGACATCTAAGTTATTTAGAAGTAGAGAATATTTTGGCATTTGTGAAATAACTGTAAGTGTTTTATTATGAAATAAATAAGCATTCCAGAAAGAGGAGTAGCTTGATTAAAAAAAAATTTTCAAATTACAAAAATATTTTAAAAAAAGCAAAATTATTTTAAAAATGGACTCATTTTGCTTTACGTGGAAGGCTGAAGTGCGGAGTGTACCATGACCAGCTTCTTTACCCGAAAAGTGACCCTCAGATTTTAACGGAGATAGTATGAACAGCCAGAAGAAAAAAAATTGTATTTTATTCCTGAGCTATTTAAATTCTAAAATTTTAAGTGCCCTTAATATTACAATCGAATAGTTTCGACTAACTTATAAATAAAGTAACCTGTAGCTCGCCTTTCCTTAATTTCGTACAAGGATATCTAAATTGAACGAAGTTGATTTCATATTTCGTAGTCAAATATTGAAATCATAGTCAGATATTGAATTTCGTAGTCAGATATTATAACTACTATATCATCAAAATAAAATTTATTTTCTTATTAATTTGCGTATAACTAGAATTTGAAAGTTCCAAGCTTCTTTATTATTTGTAATAGAAAGCTCAAGGCAATTTATGTTAAATATTATAACAACTTTATCAGACCTTTCTTAAATATCCTGCTAGGATATCAGAATTGAAATTAATTTATTTGCCCGGAAATTGAACTTCGGTGATCTAGATATGACTTCTCTATCATCAAAGTAAATTTTTTCGTTTAGAAATTATATTGAAATAAATTGAAAGTCTCTATGTTATTGTTATAAAATATCCCACCTTTAGATTAATACTATAATGTATGAATCCGATCTTTAATAAATTGTGAGAATACAATTTCCCGTGAGAATATTTTAAACTAGCTGAATCGCCCTTATTATTTTAAAGATAAAATAGCAATATTTGAATTGGATGCATTATTCTGGTATCTTTAAATTTTTAAATACCACGTTTTTTGTAGTGAAGAATAATAATTGAAAAGTAATAATTTAAAAAAAATATAAAATAAAAATTAAAAATATTATAATTTAAAATAAAAAAATTCAAAATAAAAAATAATATTTTTAAAAACCACGTTTTTGTAGTGGAGAATAATAATAAAAAAAAATTGAAAAACGAAAAACGTGGGGCGCATGAAGTACATAACAGTAATGTTATATTAGTGTGTGTATGTGTGCTCTTGAGAATATGTGTATGTATATCTGTAATTGTAATTGTATCTGAATGTGGATGCGGAGTATGTTTGTGTATATGCATATGTATGTGGATGAATATGTGGCTGTGCGTGTGTATGAGTAAGAAAATGTGTACATGTATGTGTATATGTACTGTTATGTATTTCATGTGCCCCACGTTTTTCGTTTTCAATTTTTTTTAAATTATTATTCTCCACTACAAAAACGTGGTTTTTAAAAATATTATTTTTTATTTTGAATTTTTTTATTTTAAATTATAATTTTTTTTAATTTAAAATTTTTATTTTATATTTTTTTAAAATTATTACTTTTCAATTATTATTCTTCACTACAAAAAACGTGGTATTTGAAAATTTATATATATTTTTTAGATTATTTTTCTTAGTCAAGAGTAGTCAAGACTACTACAAGACCACTACTAAAACTGGATCCTACCGCGTGATTTTTCAGCCAATAAAAATACCCCGACAATAAAAATCTTTTCACCTGATATGTAATACTAATTTGAAATAATGGAATCGACAATAAAAGACAACCTCGAAAATATATTTTTTTTTAATTTTAATTTTATTTTACTTTGTATGTCTTTTTTCTCTTCATTTTCATGCATTGTCATCCAATTCGGAACTATGTGCCAAATTTGAAGTTTGTAGCTAGTCGGGAAGTTAGTTTAAAATCGATTACAAAATTCCACCCGGACAGACATACACGGCAAGTTTATATAAACGTGGTAAAATAACAATATGTGAATTGGATGCATTATTCTGGTATCTTTAAATTCACCAAATGTTCAATGGCATAATATATCGTGAAATAAAACAAATCTCTACGATATTTCATTTTGAAATCTCTGAATAATTTATGTCAGCGAACACATTTGTACGAATTTTAAAGAAAGAAGTTACACGTAACAAATTACTTTTGAAAGTTATAACTCTCCAAACTTTCTTTTCATAGAAAATAAGATAAAATATGGTGACTGCACTTAATATGTAGGTGGTATATTTTCATCAACTTTAATGCCACAATGATTTTCTTTCATTAATCAGTCAGTTATTTTTGTACTTAACTCTCAACAAGATTACATTTAATGCTCCTTAAGCGTCACATTTTACCAAATCAACCACTGTGGAAATTGACTACTTTGCCATGAAGATAAAAAAAGGGATTTGATCGGATTTCTTAAGCTTTGATCTTTTATTCATAAAAGAGTTGGAATTCGTTCAATATTCCAGGAATAGTCTGTTAACACCCACGTGAGAATTCATTTTTGACTTAGAAACTTTTGGAATATTTTATCGAACATCGAATGTTTTTGCATTTTTAAGGTGTAAAATAATATTAAATGTTATATACGGGATACTTAAAGATATTTTTCTAATTCTATTTAAATAAAAAGAGAATACTGTCAGAATTTTCATTCCAAAATTACGGTAAAATAACCGTCAGCAGTCAGTTCATCCAATTAACTGTTAAGTTTAAGGTAAATGGTATTTTTTACCTTAAACTGATTTTGAAGCCGTTTGCAATTAGAATGATTAAAAAATCTTAAATGTAATGGTTTCTTATCCATCATTTATAACTAGCATGAAAATAGTAGACTTTTTGTGTTAAGCAGCTTTATGATGCTGTCCTTTATGCATATTCCAATAGTCCAGGATCACAAACTGGGGAATAACGAGCACTGGAAACGCTTTATGTGTTAGAAAAGCGAAGAATGATTGTAGTGTCAACGCTTGGACTCGAACGCGAGATTGAAACATTATCCCTCTCGGCTATAATATGTATCCAGCTGCAAGAAACTAAGTAACTAAGTAGCCTAGTTAATGCAATAAAATTCGCGATGTTTTACCGTATTAGATGAAAGCACTTAACAAAGGTTTTTTTTACAGTTAATATTTTGAATTCCGTCTTGTGTATAGATTTTCGACTGTTTTGTTGAGTTACAATGAAAAAAAATGTTATTTAACTATTCTTCCAGAGAAATTTTCAAAAAATAATTAATCAGTTGACTTTATAAAGTCTGTAATAAAATAAATAAATAAACGCATAGAAAACTCAAAACAAATAGATAGATATAAAAGTTAATACAAGTTTTATTGTCAATCAAATTCATTTATGTTTTCCCATTTACAAATTCATATTTCTAGTCAAGATAATAGTCAAGATTCTGGTCAAGAACTAGTCAAGATTCTAGTCAAAGTTTTATTCAAAAATTATAAAGTATGCATGTTAATACTATTAAAATTAACATAAAACCACTTTTCTCTATTTTCTGTACTTTATTTAGTTTAGTTCTGTAGTTTATTTAGATAATTTTTATTTTTCCTCGTGCCTTAAAATTGCATAAACCTCTTTAAAATTAAAAACCAATTATTTCTGTGCGTGAAACATCTCTTTTTTTATAATAATTTTTATTCTCGAGAATTATTTTTCGATTAGTTTTATTAGCTTATTAATTTCATCATAATATTTATATTAGTCTATTAGTTTTATCAACAATTTGATACCCTGGTGCTTTATGAAAAACTGTAAAATCATAGAATTATTAATATCTTATATTTTTGATCACAAGGAAAATATGTGAGAAACATTTGACTGAAGAAATTGTATAAATTGCAGTATACGTCTTTAATTTTTAAAATGACAATATAATTATGTGAGTCTGTATTATTTTTTAAATATAGATTATATATAATATCTATTCAAATAT
>NC_092207.1:70336366-70381649 GCF_043381705.1 Parasteatoda tepidariorum
CAGTGTATATATATATATATATATGTAACCGTAAATGACTGAAATCAAGAGAATGTCGACTTTCACCGATGGCAGTCAACAATCAGATAGTTCCTTTGGTGAATGTCCAAAAAAATTTTATATCCCATTTGATGTTTTATTTACTCGTTGATATTATTATATTTATTCGATATTTTAATAACTGAGGATAGATTAGAAACATCATTGTTCACTATTACCGGTTCAATGCATGCCATACAGTGGCACTTAAATTTAAAATTTAAAAAAAAACATCAGTGTAGAATATACCGGGCAAATGCATGGGCATACCGGCCAGTGGCACTTAACTAGACCTAGTATATAAATTTACCAAAGCGACTATGTGGTTGTGTGATTATCGACATTCACCGGTGGAAGTCGACAACCACCAATTTCGGTCATTCAAAGTAACATATATACCGCAGTCTCTGGATCAAGAGCTGGGGGAAGTGAGTTCAATTCTGACAGCCGATAAAACAACTCGCCTGTATACGCAGCAAGGTGCATATACAAGAGGGTGCATATACACATATCTTGGATTTATTAATCAGAATTATATTTTTGTTTATTAAAATGTCAATACCGAACACTACGGTAATTTTACCCGAAAATTGTTTCTCAACATTTTTAACTTGTGCGATTTTGCAAAATTTGTCATTTTTGTTCAGTTAGACTTTCACTAGCACTTGTAGATTTTCTTACCCGTAATTAAGATTTGCAGTCACTGCAAATCTTAAGTACATGAATGGATGGAGTGATACGTAATATAGCGAAATCTCTTTATTGACATTTTTTGCAATTTTCATAATTAACGTAGATGCATTGTGAAAGAAAACATGATCAAAACTACCCATAACTTGGCAAATTTTACCGTGTTTCTGGCTCTATGCGAACGTTATAATGCTTGGTAATTTTTGTAGAAGCACTTTAGTAATGATTTTGTTAAAATTAGCAATATACTATGGTTTCATAAACTGCGGTAAAATTAAAAAATGCAGTAAACTTAGGCAATTTCATGATACCTTAGAGCAGAGGTCGCCAAAGTGGTCTATATAGACCCCCAGGGGTCTATTTAACATTAGCGGGGGTCGATCTGAGCCAAGGGGTCGAATGGGGGTCAATTCGAACCGGAAGGATCGATTGGTCGAAGGATTATCAGTATTTTTCAGATATGTGACAATTAGAAATAAAAGAAGAAGACTTGGAAATAGATACAGGTAATCTTCAAAAATTGAGCGACGATTTTAAACTGCGTTTTGTTGATTTGGAAAACATTGACATCCCTGATTGGATTATTGTGCCATTTACTGCTCAAATTGAAAACGTGGACATCAACCTGCAAGATGAGCTTGCTGAATTATTATGGGGTTTTGAAGCAAAGACGCTTTTCAAAAATTTAACAATAAGCAAATTTTGGACAAATATAAATATAATGCAAACATATGTAAGGCTTTACGAAATAGTTCAGCCATTTATGATAGCATTTCCAAATTCCTATATGGTTGAAGCCGTGTAAATTTAATCTTAACTAAGAACAGAAATAAATTAAATGTGGAGTTTCGAGGGAATTTAAGATTAAAATTGACCAATTTTGAACCCAATATAACGAACCTAGTAAAAAAAAAAAGAACACCAGGCACACCCATGTCATTGATTAAGAAGCAAGAAATCCGTTGTTACTTTACTTATTATTTCTACTTACTTATAATTACTTATTATTTCATAAATATTAAGGTATTTATATTTCAACATTAATATATTTTTTATATAACTGTAGTTACACTATGTACTATTACTTTAATAAATGTTCAAATAATAAAATAAATGTACAAACACAGTATCTAATAGAGTTTTATTTTAATTAACAGAAAAATACTTTTATGGGGGTCGATGGAGATTTCGAAAATTAATGTAGGGGTCGATGATCAAAAAAGTTTGGCAACCCCTGCCTTAGATCATTGCATAAAAACCATTGATTTAGTTAGATATTCTTTTCAATTTTGAATTTTTGCTAAATGTGTGATAATAAGAACTAGAAGTAAACCAGACTGAATGAGAACCAGAATTTCTTTAAGCCATACGAACGGAAAAATTACCACATGAATGATTTTAATACCGTATATTTCGGTTTTATTAACCAAAATTATTATTCTTTTAACTCGAAATATTATTTTCCATACAGTACGGTAATTTTATGAAAAGTTTCTCTCGTTGTGAGACTATGAATAACTTATTGGTGATGAACAACTGTTTCAAATTCACAACACTGTTAAAAATTTTGGAGTAATGTTGAGCCATAATTTAGTTCAGATTTGATGCAACATCTCTTGATTTGATGCAACATCCGATTTGATGCTCATGCAGATTTGATGCAACATATCATGTCTCTTGATTGATCCATAGTTTTGATAATTTCTGATAATAATTTCTGAAACTCGGTAAACCGATATTTTGGTTCAATTTTAAGCGAAATATAATTCAATTGAGCACCTTATTATAAGTCGCAACATATTTGAACAAAATTATTGTTCAAGGTTCAATAAAACATGTTTTAAAATTGAACCGATTTATCTAAGAATGAAATTTTAAAAAAATGGAGCCTTATAGTTTTAATCAATTTATTCATGCTACTACTCTAGCGTTTATTATTCCATTTTCCATTTTTCTGTCTTCCATATGAGCTAGAAAAATAATGGTGACACAGAAGATGCGTTCCTTTGATTGCTCCTTTCTGTTTACATCAGCTAACTACAAATCCTGTTTCAGTTGTCTCGTTTAACGAGCTAAAATGTCAGCTCTTATCTCAACATTTTTCTTTTTTACTTAAGAGTTGTCTCAGCTCTTTACCTCAGCTGTAATATTGTTTTTTTTGTTTCCCAGTTAGTAAAATGAAAAATAAAATGTGAATAAAAATAAGTTTTTTTTTGTATAACAAAAGCATACCACGCATTAGTTTATAATTTGTTAGAACTCTCTATACATTTTCTATGTTTATTCATGTATGCTTATTAACGTATTAAATATAAAATTCCTTTATATTGGAAAGGTTCAAATTTAATAAAAAAATTACATTAACGAGCATTTCTTTCTGAAAAAAAATTGTGGTCAAAAACTACCAAAATATGATAAAATAGAGATGGGAACACTAAAAATCTCAGCAAAATTACTGAAGCGCTTCATTAATGAATTTAGAACAATTAACAATATAATATGCAAAATAGCTTTCAAAATCTGCAAAAAAAAAATTAAATTGAGTAAAATTTGGTAACCTTTTCATGATATCTTTGAGCATGGCATTAAAACCAATTATTCGGTTAAATATACTTTTCAATCTATCATTTTTTACTAGAAAACCTTAATTTTCGGTAAAACGTTATTATATGACATGAATAGTTTAATTAACATATCTTGTTTGTAATGTAATTATCATGCTGTACGGTAATTTTACCAGAATTTTTTTCTCCAATAGTACTGTTGGCTTCGAGAAATGTTGTAAAAATTTATACGCTACCCTTTTGTGACTATCCATTTCGAGAAATTGATATAAGAATGCATATTGAAAGAAACTTAAGCATTATTTTAGAAAACTACATGTAATATATCCTATCGATGTAATTATCTATAAACACACATTTATAAACACATATCATCTGTAAACACACATTTCTTTTTTTTCTATTGGCTTGACAGCTATTTGTGGGTCAGAGTCTTCCTTAGAACCTTCCTCCATTCTGCTATTTTCTTTGCGAATGTTCTCCAGTTAACAATTCTTATGATTTAAAAATCCTCTACCACACAGTAAAGCCATCTGATCTTAGGCCTACCTCTGAAATTTTTTCTACTTCCCACTATATCCGGGCAAAATGAATAGACTAGGATTCCTTATCAGCAAAATATTCCCCGATTATACTTTATGGCTTTCTTTAAGGTACCAGAATAAGTGTTCCTTCCGCATCTACTTCATTTTGGTGGTACTTTCACATCTTTTTTTATCTGTTATTTCCGAATATATGGAGCCACACTGACCTGGAGCATTGATCAATAAATAGATCATCCTTTTGCTTTTCGTAACGTGACAATTTAAGGAAAATAAATAAGATTGTTTATGACTCTTGGGGTATATGTTACTCAAATCAATAGTGTTTTCTCTTAGCTACAAATAAATTAATAAAAACGAATAAGTATCGAAATTAATTAATGTTAAGTAATAGCATGTATTTTTATTGGCAATTGTGTTACTTGTAACGTAAGCTTACGAACAATAGATGAGTAACAGTCAAAAACTTCTTTTTAGAACAGAATATATACATAGCCACACTGTGAAAAATGGTATAAAGTACTGTCACTTTGGATGTATCAACCTTAAAATTCATTTTTACCGTAAAATATTATAGCGTAATTTTTACAATAATATTTTTTTAAATTAGAGTGATTCAGTGATTTTAATGTAATTGTTACTTTAATTATTTTGTGACGATAAGTTGTAAAAGAACATAGGCTTAGTAGGGAGAGAAAAAAGACAGTTAACAGTCAGGTAATATTTTTTTCCATATTGTACTTTTAATTTTGAATTATTAATCGAGGAACAACATATTTTTCTTAAATCTGCTTCTTTTGGAGGAATTTTAATATGCAAATAACAGTAGCTTATCACTTTCCCTACAGTTCTGTTACTTTTTATTTGAAAAAAAAGGATCCTCAAAAATGTTTTAAATTGCTTTCTACCGTAGCTAAATATTTTAAACACACTACTCCAGCTTTTAAATCTAAAACTAAGTTTTACATTAGGACATATTTTACAATAATATAAAGCACATTTGGAAGACAAAAAAATTGCTAATAGCAGTATTTTACTGCAAGAAACTTTTACAAGATGAGCAGTGACAAATTATTGGCAGGAAAATCAAAAACCCAACTAAGGCCATCGCATCAATTTGAAAATATAATAAAAAGTTTAGTGATAAAATTTATTTTGTTTTTTGAATCTAAAGTTTAAATTACATCCTCCTGTTCTTTTTATTTTCTCCATGTTGCAATAAAAGTTTAATCTGCAAATAAATAAAAATGTTACCTTTAAAATGTATTATACAATGGTCAAAGATTCAGCAAAGCTATATTTAATTGATTAACACAAGAATTCAGACATTTCTGTTAAACCTATAACTTCGTTTTAAATTTAGATTGTTTTATATATATTTCTATATACTTATGGTGTCAACTGCTGTAATGGACACGTGCATAATGTTCGTTCGCCAGGAATTGATTCTTGGCTTCACCTTTGTCACATGGTATCCGACGATAATTTCGCAGCTTTTGGAGATTCGCAAAGTATAAAGAGTTTTTGGAGATTAGCGGTATATACATCAGATGAAGTTGAGAGGGAGGGACGATGAACTCGAATAGTGAATTGAATCATTTAACTAGAATCACTGATCCGAATCCCATGATTTGTACCTCTTGATTCGAATCAGGGATCCAAATCACTTGATTCGAATAGTGATTTGAATTATTGATCCGAATATTGATTTGAATAATTTGCATCGAATATCTGATCTAAATCGCTTGATTCCAATCATCGATCAGAATTACTGGATTTGAATCACTACTCCGAATCACTTTATTCGAATCAGTGATGAGCACGAAGATTGTGGCTTCTCAATTTCTCGACTAACGACATGATTGTGGAAGTGTGGTGATAGGCGTTTGCGTTAAATGGAGAAGAAGACAACAGAAACCTTTTAAAACATAGAACGTTTCCTACAAAAATTAGAAAACTAAAAATAAGAAGCAAAGTTTTCTTTTTACAAAGAAGACAGTATCCGGAAGCGAAAAATATAGTATCCGGAAGCGGAAGAGAAAAATTACAGTGGCTGAGAATGGTAAATCAGGATAAAATGCTTTCCCGTGTGTGTTAATGGAGAGGTGAAAAGAAACTAATGTCGTTAACAAGGCAATTAGCATTGATAAGAATAAAACAAGATTAAATGGCATCATGATAAGCTAGTGTGACTAGGGTGGAAATGATATTGGCATTGTGGAAGCTATATTTATGTCCAAGATGTCAACAATGTGCAATAATTGAAGATTTTTCAAGGTTTTGATAACGCATGGGTAGATCGAGAAGTGGTTAAAGGGCTTGGGAGTTAACAAGTGGAGAAATATAGCATCGAATAGAACTAGATTGGGTAAACTGACTGAGACTTCTTTGGACGGTAACTGGCTGCAAGAAGACGAAATCGTATCTAAAAATTATCAATTAATGCACATTGGTGGAATCTCAGGTTTAAATCCAATTTCGACAATGGCAAACTTATATCCACACCAGTCACATCAGCTCATCTTGATACCTTTGAAACTTGTTTTATACGCATGAATGCTGATTCCCTTGTTGACGACATTAGTTCCTCAACACTCCTTCATAACGCGTGGAAATGCATTTTACCCTGATTCGTCCCTCTCGGCCACAGGAGTTTCTCTTGCTCTGTTTATAAACTTTTTTTCCGTCTCGGCTACTGAGTTTTTTCAATTTTTGTTTCTCACCTCTATTTTTCGTTGGAAACTTTAAGTTTTATGTTTCAAATCGCTTTTGTTTCTTTTCATTCAAGTCTGGAAAGTCTTGAACGAGCTCTCACTTCTCAATGAAATGACTTAGCGAGGGGAAAACATTTATCTACTTTTTTGACAGTGAATACATTCTTTAAAAATATTAGTAAACGTAATAATTTAGTACTCAAACATTATTTAATTTCACTAATTTTTCAGTGAAACATTCATCTGTTTTTTTAATAATAAATATACTCCTTAAAAATATAATTAAATATAATAATTTGCTACTAAAACATAATTTAACTTTCACGAGTTTTTCAATAAAATATTTATCTATTTTTTTCACAGTGAATAGAATCTTTAAAAATAGTTGTAAATGGAATAATTTACTACTAAAACATTATTCAACTTTTTCTGAACAAAGAAATTTTAAAGTAAAATTTTAAAGAAAAAATGTCTTATTATTTTAAAACTAATATTTAAAAGATATCCTTTAGGATCTATAATATATTTAAATTTGTACAATTTAAAAAGTATCATCAAAGGTATTGAATCTTATCGTAATTGGTTGGTATTTAGAAGTAAATCTAGCAATACTGCGTCTATTATAAACTGCAGTTTAAAAAATTTCGGAACGAATTTCGCAAAAAAGTACCAGCACTCAAGGTGCCAGTTCTTTTTTACCGTAAAATCAATTTTTTACCATAAAAGTTCAACGAACGAAAAGTCTGATAATCCGTAATATTTATTTTCAAGTCCCGGAATCACTGTAATTAAATAAATATAACTGTAAAAATTAAGGTAGGAATTTTTACGGTAGAATCAGATTTCACGAATACTGCACTCACGGTGTTAGTATTTTTTAACTTAATTTTAACAGAAATTTTTTAGAGTGTAGAAGTGGTAGTCATCTTAGTCTACTTATGTAGCAGAATAAAGCTTATACTCATTGGATAAATATTTAACAGACACTAATTATTTATGTATTACCTTTTTCTTAAAAAAAATGTGATAAAAAAACCATTTATGGAATTAAGAGTAAAAATTTGTTACATTTTAGATACATTTCTTATCATGGAGAATGATTCGAAGAAACTTCAAACTATAATCCGATTACGAATACGCATTTCGAATTCAACATAGTGACAACTCATAAAAGTGAAGTTTAGAGTGCTGAATTAAATAAATGCTGCAAGATATGTAAATTGAGTTCACTCAGGCAGAGAGCTTTATTTTAATTTTAAATGAGGAAACAAAATGGCTATTTTAGCTTTCCTCTTTGCGGTAATTTTTTTATTCGTTAAAATTTCGCTCGCGAAAACTATTTCAACCCAAAAAAGGTTAGAGAGAATCTTTCTTTTTTTAAATTTCAATCCTTGCTAACTGTAGCTATATATATATATATATATATATATATATACATATATATTAAAGAAAGTTCTTAATTCGTTTAATTAAACGTTTTTTAAAAAGTTAACATTAACAGATTTTACTTATCTTGTACTAAAATAATAATGAAACTAGTTTAAATACATTTTGTTAAAAAAATTTTTTTTTTTTAGTTTTCCTTGTAGCATTTAATGATAGCAACTTTTTTGTTAGCATTTAAATTACAAGTTATAACAATTCATAAATTCAGACCTAATTACGAACTTCTTTATTTTATATAATATATAGTTTTAAACAAAAAGAAGTTTATTTTATAATAATTTGTTCTCCACCAAACGCAAGACAATCGATTAACTAGATGAATAATAAATATAGTTTCTTTAATGTTTTTTTTAATCAATTAAGTTTCATTTGCGCCTTACACAAAAAAACACCTTTCGACGGATTTTTCAAACATTTCAAATAATTTCAAAGATTTATTACTAATTAGAAATTTTTTAACATGCAATTAAGAATTATTAATTTTAATTATATATAATAAAGAATTTTATGAACATTGTAAATAAGCCAAATTTTCTTGAAATTAAGAGATACAGAAACAGAACCTTTAAAGAGTAAATTAATGAATTGTCTTAAATTTCCAGAACTCATTAAGTTTAAAACAGCATTTGTTTACGTGGAAAATGCATTTTGGCTACATTAAGTATTATCTGTGATTAATGAATAAAGTTTTCTTGTGAAATATCTGAATTCATAACAAATCGAATATTGATTTTGAACTTTCTCGAATACTCCTTTCAAAAATGAGTTAAAGATAATACGTGGCAAATTTTTGTTTTTGCTTGTTCACAAATATTTAACATAGTGTGCAGTAAAATTGTTAGCACTCATTTCTAAAAATAAAAAAATATCTTTCGTGCAATTTGTAAAACTAATTATAAAAACTAATTATTTGTCAAAATATATTTCTTAATGAAATTTATGTAAAATTTTAAATCAAAAAGCTTTATTAGAAGATTTTTCTCTGTGAAACAGAAGAAATCAATTCTGGTAAAATTATTATATAATTGGTAATAAAATTTCTGGTAAAAAAAAGCCATAATTCTAGTTAATGAAACTAAATTCTATAGTATATAAGCCATGAATTTTGTATTTTTTCTGTTTATATAATAACAGTTTACCGGAAATTCCGGTTTTCAAAATTCTAGTCTTTTTTACCATATATTTAGTAAAAATAGTATGAGACAGAGAAGTATATTTAAACTAAATAATGGATAAGCCATGATATAATGACTTTTAAGTCATGATAAAATCAACAAATTAAACCAGTTGACGAAATTTTATCACACATTATAAAACCATATTTTATTGTTAATTTTAAAAACATCATTACTTAAGCTCTTCGGTAAAAATTACCAAGCATTTTGACGTTTCCATAGAGCTAGAAACACGCAAATTGTACCATATCCTGGCAGTTTTGACCATGCTTATTTTCAAAGTGCATCGCTGATTATGAAAATTGGAAAAAATACCAATAAGGAGATTTCGCTATTTTACATATCATTCCATACTTTGTGTAAGGTTTGAAGTAACTACGCATGCGCATCGTAAGTCAAGAATGTGTTCTCGTGCTTGTGAGAACCTAAATAAACAAAATAAAGAGATTTTGTAGAAGTTAAAAATGATCCCGTTGTAACTGCACGGAAAAAATATTCTTGTAAAATTACCGCAATGTAGTAATTACATTTCTAGGAAAAATATAATTCTGGTTATTAAAACCAAACTATACGGTATTTAAACAATTCATTTATTAATTTTTCTGTTCATATGGTTACAGTCTGACGGAAATTCTAATTTTCGAAATTATAGTACTTATTACCACACATTTAGTAAGAAACACAATTATTTGTTGTTCTCATAGAGTCAGAAACACGGTAAATTTCATAACTTGTAACTTGTTTTTTTTACAAAAACAAGTTACAAGTTTTTCAAATAAACTTGCTTTTTTAGTTAGGCGATTCTCTCTTGAAATCATAAAGCTTTATATTCTTTATTTTTCATGTAAAATACTTTGTACTTTTTATCAAAAAAAAAAGCTTTATTCTCTTATTTATGCATTTAAGGAAGAAGAAAAAATGATCAAAAAGAAACAATATACCAATGTTTGCGATATGAGAAAATAAAAATAAATAAAAAATTCTCTAAAAATATTCAAACTAAGTAATTAGCATCGTATCGAAAAATGGGCGAATCTCTATCAATAATTTATTTTTTCATTTAGATCCGTAAACACATGCACATTGTAAAATTGTATGAACGATAATGACAAAATATTGCGAAAAACTTTTTGCTATAGATTTTCGATAGACATAATTACTATATTCATAAAATAACAATTCGGTTGTTGTTCGGTATGCAATTCTATTTGGAAAGTAAAAAGGCAGAAAAAAATTTAAAAAAAAGGATTTGAAATAAAAAAATAACAATTATCGAAATAACTGATTTGATAGAAAACAAATACCCACATATGAAAGCAATTACTTAAATTTATTAAATGCTTTTTAAGTTTCTTATTTTAAAAATATCTCTATTGTAAAAATAATCTAAAAAAGGAGATGGAATCAATTAAATAAATGATGCATCTTAAGGTAATAATTTATAGCAAATAATTTTTTTAAGTACTACTTTTAAGACTATATATAAGTTTAGCATAAAAGACCCTTTTCAACACTTTTTTTCAATAATGCTGCTTATATATATAGGACAAGGGACATTGATGATTGTTTTCCCGTTGTATATTATTTTGCCTGTAACTTTCAGAATGTGGTAAGGACTTAAAACAGTTTGCAGAAACGTGTTAAAGACTGAAATACTTGACAACTTGCTCAGAATTTCTGTAAATTAACACCTCCCTGTACAGTTTAATTGTGAGCATAAAATTGGTACATGACATTTAAGTAGTAACGAAAGATGATTCAAATACGAATAGTTGTTGAAAGTATTTGCAACATTTTTGCTGTCTTAATTTTCTGATATTTTAAGTATTTCAATTTGTTTCCATGTTTTGTGGTTAACATTGGAACTATTGAAAAAATTTCTATCATTAAACTAATATCAGCTTTTTTTTTAGTAAAAATCTGGTTAAATTTTTTTATTTTCCTTATTCTTTTATGGATTTGGGTACCAAAAATTTCTGTATGCCACGTTAGCTTATATTTAAAATTATTTACGTTTCTCATTTAAATAGAGGCAATTAAAAATTTAAGTTTGACTAGTACACTATAAGAAATTCTAGATCAAATTATGGTAAAAAAATTCTGGAACTAAAAGTACTAAAAATGCAGTATCCGTAAAATCTATTAATAGCGTAAAATTTTATTTCATTATTTTTACAGTAATGTTCGTTGAATTGCAATTATTCAGTGATTTTACAGCAAATATTACTGCAAAAGTTACGGTATGTCAGATTTTTTGTTCCGTAATATTTACTACTGACTTTATGAGAGTACTGACATCCCGAGTGCCGGTATATTTTACTGTAATTTTTACAGTAATATTTTTTCAATTACAGTAATTCAGTGATACAATAAAAATTACGGTATATCAGATTTTTTGTTCCGTAATATTTACTACTGACTTTATGAGTGTACTGACACCCCGAGTGCCGGTATATTTTACTATAATTTTTACAGTAATGTTTTTTTAATTACAGTAATTCAGTGATACAATAAAAATTACGGTATATCAGATTTTTTGTTCCTTAAAACTTTGTGGTGAAATGGATTTTATGGTAAAAAGTACTAGCAGCCTCTGTGCTGGTATTTTTTAACCAGAATTTTTTTAGTGTACTTTAGGAGGGGAATTTCATGAGATGTTATAAAGAATAAATTGTCCTAGCGAAGTCCAAGCCTAGAGCGTAAATAAAGCATACAAAGTTTTTTTTTCCATATAAATACGATTTCTTTCTTAATTAAAGTAGAAAAAACGAGATTTTTATGACACTTAATTAAATTAAGTTCCAGCATTATTTGATTAAATTTCGAAACAACTTGTCTCCAGTATTTTATTCTCTATTCTGAAAAAAAAATGTTTGTGAAATATTCCAAAAAAGATTTATTTTTTATAACATGAAATATATAAACTAATAAATATGATGAATTTCACGCTGTGGAAAACATTTGGCTTTATATGCAATCGAAATTGCTCTCGTATTATTGATTTATTTAAATAAATTCTATTTGCAAAAATGCAATTCAAAGCATTTAAAGCAATTCCAATTAAATAGTTTATTCATTTACCTTTCCGAAATATATATAAAATCATTTTTTCATTATTTTAGAACCATTTCTTCATTATTTTTTCATTAAGTTATTCGAAATCTGAGGCAGTTTTGATCAAAAGTTACGACCAAAGACGAATTTTGAAAAGATCATTAAAATTAATTACATAGCTATATAAAAAATACGATTTTTTAATATAAAGTTTTGTGTAATAGTTATACTAATTTGAATGCAATATTGTTAAGATAATAGAATTTAAACAAGTTTTAACTTTCTCTGCATCTTTTTGTACAAGTTCTTTTTCATTATTAATCATTTTTTTTTTAAATGTGAATTAATTTTTATCAAATTTTAAACCTATATAAATTATTAATAAGTTTTATAATAATAAATGTATTTTTGCATTCAATGCATCGTATCTTGGGTTACTGATTCTGATTGAAGCAAATTTTATTGAAAAGCTTTTAATCTATTCGTCATGTGTACAGTTCTTCATATTTTCTATTTTCATTGAAATATGTTGTTTTTTTTCAATACAGTTTCTCAGTTTTACGTATTTTAACGTACAGAACGCAGAATAAAAAATGGTCCACCCTGAATAACTTTTGATTAAATAATTGGATCTTCACGTTCTGGAGCTCAATCGTAATGACTCGAGGGGGTGACCTCAAATATTATAATTAATAAGTGAAAACGAAATTTCAAGTTACGACATCAATCACAAAAACATACTATCCCAGAATAAACACACCTAATCTGACCATGATCATACCTTTAAAAATCTAACTTTTTTGAAAATTGAAATTTTCAGGAAAATTTCCACCAATTTCGCTCAAAGTTTGCACATTTTATCATGCAAAATTATATTCTTAAAAGTGATGTAAAAAATTGCATACCTTACAACTCAAATTTTTTTCGAGTATAATTCAGTAATATCAGGTATTTACAGAAAACAATGCAAATTAATAAATATTTACTATAAGTCATTTTTACATGAAATTATTTGTGGCTAATCCAATTTTGTAACTGAGTGCCAAAATTTTTTAATTCGCTTAAAAAGCTCTCGAGATTCACCAAAATATTCAAAAATTAAAATTAACATTAAAGGGTCCAAACTTTGGAGAAATCTCCGGATCAAAGTAAGGTGACCATATTTCTCAGATTACGGGTACCCCTTATATTTTGGGGTCAGAAATCTAAATCCGTCGAAAAAAAAGGTAAGTTTGTTCAGATAAAGTACGTTTTTGTGTCTGATTTCGTAAATAAAAATATCGTCTGCAATTATTAATTAGCATATTTATGGTCTATCCCTCGAACTATTATGGTTGAGTCCTTGAACGTGAAGATCCTATCGTTAAATAAAAAGCTATTCAGGGTGGTCCGTTTTTTTGGTGCATTGTACATAAAGAAAAATATTCCATTAAATTTACCGTACTGTATAGTAATGTCATTTCTGGTAAACAATAATTCTAGTTATAAAAATAAAGAATGGATAAAATATTGAATCCATTCAATTGTTAATTTCCATTCATATCATTTTAAAGATAATGGTTCATCGGAAATTATGGTTTTCAAAATTACAGTTTTTATGACTACACATTTAGCAAAAAGTACGAAACTGAAAAGTAAATCTAAACGAATAAAAGTTTTTTTTATACCAGGGTCATAATAAAATTACCAAATTTTACCACTTTTACCAAATTTTATCACTATAAAATCATAATTTATAATAAATTTTGTCAAAACCATTAGCAAAGTTTTTAGGTAAACATTCTTTAGTTCTATATGTTCCCATAGAGCAAAAAATGCGCAAACCATATTCTCGTAGATTTGAACTAACAAACTAAGTAAACTATTTTAATTAACATGAGTGACACACTTCCAGAATTACCTTCTCTTTTATTATCAGTTTTAATGCGACATTAATTTTTTAAATATACATTTTAGCCTTTTAAAATTTTAATTCTAAATTTAAAAATAATTTTTTTTCCTTATTATGTTAAAAAAAAGATGTTTTAAAAAAGAAACGCAAGGGGAAAAAAGTGTTTATTATTACTTTTAAAAAGAGGAATAAAAAGGTTAAAAATGGATTGAAATAAAACAAAACTGCTAACGAAGAAAAAAAAAAGAAAACATAAACAGAGAATTTAAAATAATTTTTTTCAATAGAACAGCAAAACAAATCGCAGTATTTTTTAGTAAAACTGAGTTTTTTCTCTCCCTAATTATAAATTCTGCTCTGAATTCTGCTCTTGAATTCTGCCTTGAATTCCGCTCTTGAATTCTGCCCTGAATATTTCAGTGTTGTCTTGTAATTCCTTGGATTGATCCCTTTTTCAGTTAACGTGTTTTTGAACATGGTACTCTCACCATAACATGTTTTCTTTCAGTTTCAATCTGCATCTCTACAATGTAAAAAAAATTCGTGTATCTGAACACTAAAAATAGTGACAACTACTTTGCACCAAAGTTATTTTCCACTGCACAGAAATCCAAGGATTATTCCTGGGGCTGTGAAACACTTAGAATGCTCTTTTACACTATTTGGTGTCAAATAGGCGCCACCAACCAGGCATGTTTGTTATTTAGTAACACTAAAATGTATAATTAAAGTAATATATGATGCACATAAGAGGCAGATAAGTTATTTTTATGAGACAATATAAAGTAAGAATAATTAATTTTGGTTGCATAAATGCACTAATTCTTAAAATAAGTGATTAACTCAATGTTATTAAATAACACATGCGCGTAACAGAGAAATTAAAAAGACCGATTTGAACTAGGCTTAACAGAGCAGGAGTCGATAGAAATTATACATGAAAAAATTATTTAATTCTGTTTACAGAGAAAGACTTGAAAATCAAAATACAAATATCTTTATTATGCAACTAAAATTATACATACATATTTTTAAGGACGAACTTCAGTTTCTGCAGTTGAAAAACATTAATTTGAGATAACCGTAAACACTGGCCAACTCGTTATCCATTGTAAACATTTACAGATGAAATAAAAAGGCGGCGATATTAGAGATTTTGGAAACGAATATATTTAATGTATGGTGTATAGACGAGTGACATTGGTGCAAACTTTTTGAATTTTCAGTATTTTAAGCTTTAGCGCAACCTTTAAGTTGTATATGAAAGCTCAACCAACTTTTATGATTGTTAAACAAATTTTGAATTACATACATAATCTAATCTTACCGTGAAGAATTATCTATGCTTTTGAACAGACAATTTGCTGCATTTTTTTCACTTAGATGAGAATTATCCAAATCACTGCCTTATTCTCCGTTTTTGCAAATTTTTATGAGCCCAAGTAATGCACTATTGGAGTAGGTTCTTAAATATTAAAAAATCAACCACAAACTCTTTTCATTTTCACAAAACTGTTTCTTTTCTCCGTATTGACGTTTTTCACCCTTTTCAAAGTAAGTATAGAAAACGTTGGCCTTAGATTAAACTTGACCTAACAATCATGAGTAACAGTTGCAAGCTCAAAGCAGCTATAAGAATAGCATATTATTCGCAAAAAGTACCATTTCATAATATGACGAACCCTTCGAGAAGCAGCCTCAATTGTTCCTGATTCATATCAGTATTTTCTTAAAAAATTTTTATAATGTATTAATCTCTATGGCTTTGATATATATTGAAACAAACACTAATTTTAACAGATTTTAATTTTATTCTTTAGGCGTAGTCACCTTGATAAAGCCCCGAGCAAAAAGAAACCACCATTATTAAGAGCAAGAACTTTACCTGCCATAATATGCCCTAGTCTCAATATTATACAAGCACAACTGGAAGCAGATGTCACAAGAGGTAAAAATTTCTTCAGATTGTGTGCTATAACTAAAACTTATTAAGTTATGCATTTTTCAATTAAAAATGCTTCAATAACTTCATAAATAGTGAGTATAACAAGACTCCTAAATAATACGATCATTTAAAAAAATCCAAAGGGATAATATCTATTTTTGCTAGTGCTTATGATATCAATAAACGAGCTCAGGAATGATTTGGGTTCTTTCTTTTTGAACCGTGTTTAGGATTTCGCATTTAACTATGCTTTCTGGCTTGTCTGTATATGAAACATTTTTTAACCCATTCTCTGTCAGCGTCGCATCTCATATGTTTAGCGTTTTTGCTCCCGTATGTTTGGTGACGCGTGCCATGAACCGAAGAGAATAATTGCATCATTAAAATTGAATTCATCTTTACGTACACGTCTCCTTAAATCCAGCGATTATTTTTGTATTTCTTAATATTGCTAAGAGATGGCGCAACCAGTCCTACTTTCCTTACATATTCTTTGAGATTTCCCACCGTGAATTGAAATCAAAATCATTTTCTACTTTCTGTTATTCAGATTTCTATTCTATTATTTCTATATTGTCTTTTTTCTGGGCCGGATATTCGAATAAAAATCTGACAGAGTAAACTATTATATGGAGAAAATAATTCTAATAAAATTAGCGTACAGTATGGTATTAACATTTCTGGTAAAAAAAATTAAAAAAACCCATTAAGAACAAAACATAAGGTATTTCATATATTTTGGTAATTTTGCAGTTCATATGGTACCGGTTTGCTGAGAATTTTATTTTTCAAAACAGTAGTTCATATAATACCACAGATTAAGTAAAAAATACGATAAATTTTACCGACTAAATTATTTATAAGCCATGCTCCAAGGGATCATGATAAAATTATAACCGCATTCACCAAATTTTATCAAATATTATAAAACAATGTTTTATTCTTAATTTTACCAAATTCATTACCAAAGCGTTTCGGAAAATCAACGGAATGAAAGCTCTTTCCTTTTTAAAATTGACTTATTTTTAGAGGATAAAAATAAATACGTTCCTGATTATTCCCAAATGTTTATAGAAGTTGTAAGACTGTTTGTTTAAAGTTTGCAGTTGATATTTATAATAGAAATGAATCAATACGAATTACCAATAAATCAATGCCAGATACTTTCTTTATCACAGTAAACTTAACCACATATATGACATAAGCGAATATTTATTAATTCTTACTGAATAAATTCCTCTTAAAACATCTACACAAATGCTAACTTGAAACTTATGAACCAAATTCAGTATTATTTAGTCGATAGGTCAATTTATAACTTACCATAACCATTCTAGAATCTGAAATATAACACATCCAATCCAAGGAAAGAGCAAAACTAATAAATAAGTAGAATAACTGAAATAAATTATTTCCACAGTTCCAGTTTTTAATCTGAGTAGTTCACTGTTTCCCCTATCACGAATTAAACGAGAAAGCTCGAGAACATATTAATGACACATATGAAGGTGTTACTTCCTCTCGCTGACATGAACTCAACATTTAGTGAGAAAGATTCGCGTGAGTTCCTCTAATATCATGAAATCTTATTTTGCTATAGCGACTAAATGAAGCATTAAGAGAACACAGTACCTTTAGGATCGGATTATTACAGTAGCTATTCGTTCCACTAAACTATATATTTTTTCTTAACTCGTTCAACGTATATGGGTTCTTTTGTAGCTAGTGAAAGTTGCTAGATGTTACATTTTACAGCTTCGTGATAAAAAAAAAATCCTGTGGAACAGCGAGTTTAGATTTTTTGGTAGGCTTGTCTAAGCTTAATGCACACAACAACATGCTTCGAAATACTTCTTAAATGAGAAAGTGTCTTTTTTATTGATTTCATTCTAACGTGGTATTTCAAAAAGAGGTTCAGCTAGTAAAAATATTATAAAATATTATAAAAATATTATATGCCGTTTATACTTTTGCACAATGTTATAGTATAATTTTATGCCGTTTATACTTTTGTATTGTTGGTATTTTTCAGAAAACGTAGAAATAATGATTTCATTGCACAACAAAACCTTTAGTGTTTTCTTTTAATTATGATTATTTTTTTAATAGTTTCATTAATCCTGTAACTACACGACTAAATGCTTGAAAATTACTTAAATTAGTCCTTAGAATGTGTGTTTCATATTTCATAGTGATCAATTATTAAAAAGAAGAATATTTTGGATGTGAAGTGTCCAATCTTTCCCACTTAACTCAAAAATATATTTAAAATTCCAGTTTTTTTAATTTTATGTTATAAACCATGTGTTTTTGCAAAACATGATATTCATTTTAAAACCTCTTTTTTGTTACTTTTCTTTCATTCAGATACTAGTCAAGATATTCACGGACGCGCAGAAGGTAAACCCAGGCGTCATTTTTCTGGTTCATCCGCAAAACAACCAAAAACCCTAGAGTTTGACAGAGAGCGTAAGTATTTTCAGATTTTGTATCAGAAAAAATTTCACACATAAATTCTTCCGCAAAGCTCTTTATTAAATTTCATAATTTCAAATCATGAATTTAGACAAAGGGAAATAAAAAAGGAAAAACCATAACAAATTCTTAACGACTTATTAACGACGAAGGTGCTGAAATAAGTTTTGATAGATGAATAAAAACCGAACGATAATTCCTATAAACACCTCTAAGTTTCATCCGGAAATCCCATGGGTTTTTATTATTTTAATCTCGCCTTTTTTATCGGTATCTCATCACTTAGTAACATGTTTGATTTTAAATTGCTTAAATCTTCACTTACGATCTCTAATAGGTATTTTTTTAAATTTTATTTGTCAAAAAGCGTAAATATCTACGAAAGACGATGATTATAGAAACGCTTTGCATGAATGTATAAATTTGTTTGTAATGAATGAAGTATCTCTTCTGAAGTTAATAAATTGAAATCAAACATACAAATTTAAAGTATGGTGTGCGGAAAAAGAAAAAAAAAGTGGTTCACCCTGAATAAATTTTGATCTAATGGTAGGATATTCACGTTTTAGGACTCAATCTTAATGGTTCGAAGGGGTGATGTCAAATATGCTAAGTGCAGACGATATTTGAAGTTACGATATCTGACACAGAAACGTACTTTATCTGAATAAACACACAAACTGTTTTCGCTGGATTCGGATTTCATACCCCCAAAATGTAGGAGGTAGCCGCAATCTGGAAAATATGGTCCCAATAGTTCGGTTAGGAGAGGTCTCAGAAGGGAAATGTGTCTTTCAAAACAGACCCATTTCTTTTTTCTTCTCAAAAAATTACCATATACTATTAGGTTCGTAAACTTCAAAATATATAGTAAGTATTTTTGTGAATTAAGCATATGCAACGTATATTTACTACATTGCGAAGTACAAATTCATGGAAAAATAATTTTCATCCAGTTAAAAATTTATTATAGTTAAAATAATTGCAGTTTCAAATATCTGTTTTTGCATTTCGTAAATTCCGTCTTATGCAAATTGAAATAATTATTTTCAATATATGATGCTGAGATATTACACATTTTTCTTTAAGACAGAATTTATCTTCAGACAATGTTTACTATAATTTAAAATTGACTGGGCAGTTTTTATGGTTTTAAGATTTAGAAACGAAAGATGATACATAATTTTGGATAGTATCATTTTTTCATTTGAAAGCCGTAATAATTTGTTTTTATATGAATTTTGAGTCGTTACGTTGAATTGCTTTTTTTGCAGATGATTACCTGGATCCAGATTTTGAACCAGCCAAATCTCCTTTGGGTTCTCCTCGAGCGAGTGTTACTTCTGTAACTTCCAGTACATCAACGCAATCAGCAGGAAAAGAATCTTCAAAACAAAAGTATTATTTATTCCAAAAGTTTAAATTTAAACAACTTCCAAATTTTACTGTTAAATGAGGATAGTATTGTTCCATTAAATGCCAATGTATATTGCCACTGTGTTTGTTTTTTGCATGTTGCAAAAAAGAAGCTAATAAAAATGAATTTATTGTTCTTTTTTAAATGTTTAATGAAGTATTAATGCATTTAAAAAAACATAAATGGCTTCCATGGAGTGTGTTATTTGTAGGTATGAAATCACGAAAGCAGGATTAGCAAGATTAGCAAAACGCCTGACTTCGAAAGAAAAATCCTCCACCAACAAAACAGTGCAGCAGTTCCCATCTATAATTCCTAATATGTAAGTAAACACATAATTACATTGCTAAAATACTGAAAATCATTTTTAATTTCAACCCCGTAAGGAAACCCATTTTAGGCTTAAAACAGGCCACGATTGCTTATCAGAACATTTATATAACATAAAAATTCTTCCCAGCAAAGCATGCCCAATTTGTGACACAGGTGTATTAAACTCTGATCGCCTCTTGTAGTGCAAGGGACTAGATAGGATCTCCCAGAAAAGTGGGAATGTCACTAAATTGTATTGGGATGCAAGAACTCTCATGAATTGTCACTAACTTTACCTTTTTCATGTTAATGTTTAAAGTTTTATATTGTTGAAATGTTTATTGATCCAAATGTTTATTGTTCTTTTTCGTTCACTTTACATAAATTGTTGAATTGTTTCTTTGTTATTTTTCTGCTCCTTTGTGATGCAGTGAGCTGTTAAATTTTCTGGATTGAATACGTAATAAAGCCATATGAAACACATTTTTAATCAGCGTATACTGTCTGGGCTCTCACGAGATCAGCCCCCCTTTTTCACCAGCAACAGTCTGATCTAAAGCTGATCTCTTGGTTGATAGACATTAGTTAATGATACTTGGTATGCTTGCTGGTTTTTTAATAATTACAGCAATGAAATATTAAGCAATGAAATAGCATCTTGAAGAAACAAGATGATTTCGTTGTTTTCTTACCTACCATTGAAAGTTGATTTTGCGAACGTGCGTTTTAAATGATTCTTCACAAAATTAAATTTATCCTTCTGCCGCGCATAAACACAAATACAATTAACCTCCCTTTCACTCACCTTAAGAAAATGAACTAAAAGTGTCCATGCTTTCAAGCAAGAAGCAAGCATTTACTAGCTACAATCTGCTAATTTTAATTATACGCTATTTTCTAGTATACTCCATTCATTACGTTTTTGTTCTAGTCGACGGGTGGAGAGTTCTCCGTTCGTGGAGTTTTCATGCTAGATTTTGTGGTCTCGCATTCTACGTTCTTAACGCTGTATCAGTTAAAGATCAATATCTAGCCCAGTCAAAAAAAAACAGCCCTGGTGCAATTAAAACTGTATCTACAGCACAGGTTTAACACTAAAGGGAATTAAGGAAGGTTTCCTATCTTTTAATAAAAATGCGTTTTAAGTTTCCTTTATAAATGGATCACAATTTTATTAAAATGCTGTCTGATAAAAATCTTTTTTTAGAGAAGTTACTCCTTTGCGACGATCGGGTAGTGTGGACAGTTTGATGGGAACAAACCTGTATTCTATAGATGCTTCAGATATTTCGAATTGTAGTTCCATGGCATGCCTGGTACCTTCTTGCTCATCAACTAATCTCTCTCCGACCAATTTATCGCCAACTGGTAGTCTGACTGTCCCTACGGATGGCAGAACAATTCCTACTTCTCCCAGTGTACCCGCAAAGCTCGAGGCACATCGGCGAGGCGATCTACCATCGTCCCCCAGTGTGCCAAACAAGTTAACCAAAGGATTATATGGTTCGTATTAATGTATACTTCAGTATTAAGTAGTGATTGTAATAATTTTATAATATTGTAATTCAGTGTATGCATATAGCTATATGCTTATTCTAAAAATTACTTCATAAAAACTCCTGGATTACCAGTACACTGTGAAAATTTTCAGATGAAATTAAGGTAAAAACTACCAGCGCTCTAGGTGTCAGTACTTTTTATAACAGAATCCGTTTCTGCCGTAAAGTTTTACGGAAAAAAAAATCTGATATACAGTTATTTTTTACAGCAATGTACACGGTAAAATCACTGAATTACTGTAATTAAATGAATATTGCAGTGAAAATTAAAGTATAAATATTAACAGGAAAAATAAATTTTACGAATGCTGCACCCAAGGTATCAGTACTTTCTACCGTAATTTGATCTGCAATTTTTACGGACAAAAGTAGTTTATTCTATTAACTGTGGATTGTTAACTACTTCTAGCATACGTTCACATTGCTATTTCCAGAAGTGCTTTGTTATTCAGTTTGTTATTTCGTGTTAATGATTTTGGGTTTCTTCTGCTGTGCTGATACTTTTAGCAGTATGAATCAGAGGAAACTGAAAACACAAGTAAAGACAAAGGAAAATAAAAATTTATCAACAGTTTGCAAGAGGTGCTTGAAAGAGCAGCCACCAACATCGAGACAAGATTCACAGCGACGGTGCATGGATCGGCGTACATTAGAAAAGACGTTAGGCATGTCGAGCACATGTAAAGCAGCAACAGATAAGCAGGCAACAAGATCTTCTTGATGGGACTCTCGTACACCAGGCTTTTAATATGACCCCAAAAGAAAAAATCCAAGCAGGTTAAATCAGGAGAACGCGGTGGCCAGGGAACTGGACTACCCCGTCTTATCCAATGCTGGCCGTAGACAGCGTACAGATAATTTCGGATTCTCCCTGTACATCCTCTAAGCAGCTAATTCATTTCCTTGTGCAGCCCCATACATGAAATGCACGTCTGCCGGCTCCACATTGGGGAAACGATGCATGCTGTTTGAGATCCGTGCGGGAATCCAGCTAGCAAGCGCTTTTGTACGTCGCAGTCATCAGCGCTCCTTACCGGCTCAAGGCGGCATTACCGCACACGCAATCCTATACGGAATATACTTATTTAAGTCCCCTCTACCTACCTTTACATTTTTGACATATATTTCAGGACCACCCTGTATATATATATATATATATATTTCTCTTACACGGCGACGAAAAAAGCCTCATTACAACGCTACAAAATCGACCAATGACTGCCACTAAAAATGTCACACGCCAAATCTAGCTGAGGTGGCTCAACATGTAAAGCTTTTAAAATCGGAAACTGAAATAACCAGAGAGAGCATTCCCACTAAGTGTGATCTGCTGATGACAACCTAAACAATATAAAAATGAATGGGGGGAAACTGGATCCTACCACATGATTTTCCGGCCAATTAAAATGCGCCGACAACAATGGAAAATGGTGTCAGACCATTATGATTTTATGTTACGTAGAGAAACGTTTTCCTATAATACTAATTTTTTTTTAAAAAAAGAAGTCGTTATATGGGTTTGAATGATTGTTTTGAATTCTTAGAATTTTGTGCATTTGCAATGCACCTAAGTTAGTAGCGAGCGAAGCGAGCTTGGTTTGCGAAGCAAACTATATAAGATTGCGTGGCAATTTTCGGTGGTTGGCGAGCGTTAGTGAGCAGGAGGAGCAGCCCACTAGTTATTTATAATTCGTTAACTTCCTTATAAATTCTTAAACTGCAAAAAGAGTAAAATTCTTTTTTCTGCTGAACAAATACATTTTTCTGTTGTTCAAACAGAAAGAAAATATGAACTGCGACATAAGTTTCAAAATTATCTAGAAATCTTTGCAATGATTTGCGAATAAGTTTTAAACATGCGAAATAACTTATAAATGGACTTGAAATAATAAACAAACAGACTTTCAAAGATATATAATTGTAATAGAGATAAAATATTGAATTCAAACTCATTCTTTTAATTAGGACAAGACTTAGAAACTCCAGAAGTCTTGCTAGATGGCCTACCTCTTAGTAAAACAGAAAGGAAAAGATTAGAAAAATTGAACAAGGTCAATATTGATTTGCAAGGTAATATTATTTAATTTACACATTTATGTATTAAGTCGATTATGCAAAAAAAGTAATTCAACCACCTAGAAATTGAAAGCTGTTATAGGGAAATTTAAAATATGTTTTTTAATTAAAAACTTTGATACGTTTCTAAACAGCTTACGTAGCAAATTTTTTCAAATTTTCTTTTCGTTTTATTATATTTTTATCTTCCTTTCATAATTAAATCCAGAGAGACTTAGAATGCAAAATTTGAGAATGAACTTAAATATGTAAATTAAATTATTAGATAAGTAAGAATAATAGTCAGCAAATTCCTTCTATTTAAGTAATAATTATTTCGTTTAGTTAGTTCTTTACAATTATTCTTCTAAAAATAAAATATTTTCCCCGATTTATTATTTTTATATTAAAACTGAATAAATGCTGAGTATAAAACATTAAAAAAAATAGATTAGTTTTGTTTAAGGAAAATTTACTCATTTTATTTTGCTAAAATCAAGCTTTTTATTCATAAATAATTGTCTAAGTCTACAAATAATGTACATACATTAGTTTCTTACTACATTCAACTAAATGAACTCTACAAGATTTATATTAAGTATAGAATCAGTCTGTTATATAAGATATTGCTTATAAAATGTGTTTAAAAGCATTTTCTGTCTAAAAACAATTTTCTTAATCTACAATTAAATGCCGCAACTTAAAGCAATTTTTAAATTAAATGATTGCAATTTTAAATTAATATTTATTTATACAATATTTTTTGAAGTTAATTTGCTAACGTTTTCCCTACACAATTTAAACCTCATTATCTTAAATATATTTTGAATTACTTGAATAAATTTAAAATGCATGCAATATTAATTCCAGATATGGAAATGGGAATTGTTTTAATATTTTACTTTCAACTTTTTGCGTAAAATTAATTTATTTTTCCTCAACACGCATAGTAATTTCAAGATTATAATCGAAAAGCCAAGTTCTAATTAAAAAGGCATTAAGTTTTATATTAGTAAGTTCACATTCACATTAAACTTTAAATTGGATGTAAAAAGTTCTCTAGAGTTCGGATAATTAGCTTTAGGAATTTTCAAATTGAATCTTTCCTCACCGAAAGAAAAATTATAATTTTTTAAATTAGTTTAAAATAATGCTGCTTTCTTTTGAAAGTAGAGTGTTTGAGTTATTTCTTTTAAAAGTTAGCATTTGAGTTACTTTATAGTATAGTGCTCGATAAAATTGCTCACTTGAAAAGTGCGTATACTTAGTTGCTATAGCAATTTACTAAAGCTATTAGTTGTAACGCGAATTTCAGTTTGAAGATTAAGTTTTAGAAGATTATTTAAGTGTTGAATATTTATGAAATACATTACATAAATTTAAATACATTATTCAATACATCTCTGAAATGTAATTGTTTTAATAATTAGTTAGATTTATTTTTTAAGAAACAATTTTTGAAACTATATTTAAGAATTAAATGTAATTATTAAGTAATTAAATAAACAAAAATAATCTAAACAAAACGTTGCCATTTTTAATGATTCCTGCTTTATTGGCTATTTCAAAATAAATCAACATTTATCCTTATTGAAATAGTGATCGAATTTAAAAAAACATGCCTAAAGTATGTACTTATTTATACTTATTGTTTTTTTTTTGGATTATTCGAAAAAGAAAAGATTCATTTAGAAGACACAAACATTTATCGTCTATTAAATAGTAAATGGATATGAAACAAACGTATCTAAAAATAAGTGTTATAATAATTCTTTTCTTTCCTATTCAAAACGGAAAAAATGGTTAATCAAAGAGATATAAACTTTTATTTTCTATTAACAGTAATTGGATACAAAATGAATATGTCTAAAAAATGCAACTTTGAGAGATTCTTATTTTTTGGCTAATAAAAAAAATTTTCAATGAAAAAGACACGAATATTTATTTTCATTTGAACTGTAACAAAATTTTTAAAAAAACCTAGAAAACATGATTTTGTTTCCGATGATTCTTGTTTTGCTTTCCAATCTGAAAGAAATCGCCAAACAACCATTTCTATTTTAATAAAATTGAACCCCGAGATTTAAAAATAGCAGTATATTTCTAAAGAAGGGGAAAAATATTCTTTTTTTTGCAGCCTTATTTGTTGCAGTAGAACACCAGCATCTCGAAAGAGTTCGATCTCTTCTTTCGTCAACAGACGTTAATGTCAATAGGTAAGATTTTTTTGACATTTCTGTCAATAATAAAGATTTTCTTATCAAGATTAATTTTTTCCCAAATGATTTGCCGTATGTTTAAAGATAGCTCACAATTATATTTGTTTTTATTGCGTATTTTTGGAGAAAATTGTTGGAAACTTGATTTTATATTTACCTTGTGATATTGACATTCCTAATGAGTAAACTGTACATTTTATCTTATCAAAATTTTATTGGATTGATATAAATCTAAACTTGAACTTTAATTGGAAACGTTAGCTTTAGAGACAGATATAGACCATAAAAGATCTACTTTAAAAATATTATTTTTTGATATTTAATTTTCTTTACTTTCACATCAGCTCGGGCACTTACGTCAAAAGTTAGTCAGTTATAATTGCCTCTTCTTTTCCTGTGGTCAATATATTGTCTTGTTATATTTCTCCTCCGTATACCGTATCTTTCATACATTTCAATATATTTATTTACTTTTTTATTCCTTAAAATTTCAAACAGTCGAAGCTCTTTTCTCATAAATTAAATCTTTTAAAATACTCCATAATTAGTATTTTTTTTCTTAATTCTCTAAAATGAGTATTAATGGCACCAAACACAATTGATTAGAAAAAAGTAAATCTCGTTGCGTTAAAAGTGTTCACAAAATTTAAACTAAGCGATGTAGCATCCCATATTTTATATGCGTAGTTATGGAACAAATCAAAATAGGAAAATGCAACAAAAATTTTATTCCTTACTGTATATATTTTGAAAAGAAGTAAATCTTTGCATTGAAGTGACATAGAATAATCTAATTCTATATTAATCTAATGCAGTATAGTTGATATGACTCAGTTAATGTTAGCCATTAAGTTTGTAGCAAACTTTATAAAATTCAGAATATATTTGAAATTAATTTTATTTTTTTAAAAGTACATTTAAATTTTAGACTAGAAAAATTGGAAGTTCCTTTGTTCAATTTGGTGGTACACAAGTTAATGCTAAAATCTGACATGATTTTTTCAAGTATATTTTAATTGCTAAAATGATTTATATTACAAATATTTTATAAAGAATTTCAAAAGAATATACCATTTTTAGATATGCTTTGTAACCTTCAACTAAATCCTAATTAACGTTTTACCAAATTTTTTCGAAAATGAAAAAATAAAGGTGCAAAAATTAAGATCTATGTTTTCAGAAAACAGAAAATCTAGAAAGGTGTACAGATTCAACATTGAAATTCATCTTATATTATACTCTTAAACTTCATAAAATAGAATAAGTTGTGTCTTTAAGCACAAAGGAAGAAAATAAATTTGAACGAAGTTTTTCCTATTTGGAGTCTTTCAAATTCAAATTATGATAGCGTGAAAAAATTGTTACAAAATGAAGGAAAAGAAATGTTGAAATTAAACAAATACAAGCGCTAATGCTCAAAGGGAAAGTAATAAAATAAATTTTTTACGTAATAAAATTGGCTAAACGTCTTATTAACCCTGAGTAAGCATTCTAAATGAATTGCTTAATATTTTTCCCAACTGAACATTTAGAGCTTTGTTTCAAGTGAAATTTTAAAATTTTAGCATGTGCAGTAGACACTTTTAATTGTGCTACAAGTACGATAGATCAGTAGAGGAGATAAAACAAATTTAAGAAGTGGTAAATTCGTTAGTGGTTTAGTCACTTTTTAGGAACTGCAGAGGTCCAGAATTACTCTAAAATTGAAAGGTTTTTAAGAGGTGGAAACAATTTGATCAATACGAAGACCTAAAGCACGACAAGCAATTTTCCTACGAAATCTAAAAACTAGCGAACGAGAAGAATCTAAAAACTAGCATTTGCCGATGAGATTGAAATTATTAGGCAAAAAAACTTAATTGACTCTCTCAAAAATTCCTCAAGAAAAATGGACTTAACCATAAATGAGGATTAAAAATGTAATCCTCGACAGTCAACACTATAAATATGCTCCTTCTAAAAATTAACAACTATACTTTTGAGCTTGTAAATCAATTCAAATATCAAGACGCAAGGATACGAATCTTCAACGACATAAAAGCCAAAATAGCTCTGTTGTTCTGAAACTCACTTTTGTCGTCTTGTCGTCTAGACTTAATTCTTCTCTGGATCTGTCAAGTTTCCTTCTTACTTCCATTTGCTTGTCAAATGACAGTTTTGACTACAATCTTTTTGCCAGAGATGTCCCTCCCAAATTCTTATAGGTTTCTTAGACAAATATTTTGTGAAGTAAGGTATTTTTTGATATATTTAGATATAAGAACACACACATCAAAAGCAAATAAGTTTTTCAGCCATTCTTTGAGCAATATGACGTTAACTCTTGTCTATAAATTATCAACAGATACAAAGATAACGGAACAAAGATAATTTATCAACAACTTCTTATTAGATTAAAAGTCATACAATTTTGATTAAAAAACATATAAAGAAGAGCTCTAAATTTTTTTCGGAATTTTTTATTCGATTTTAAAACACCTACTTACTAAGTTGTCACTTATCTAAGTTGTATATTCCACGGCAATTGTTAATAAAAAAGTAGTTTTTTAAACATTTATTATTGATTCCTTTTTTCTTATTTGTACTTTCTTGTTACTACTTTCTTATTATTAATTTTTTTTATTTTTTTCTTATTATTACTTTCTTATCATTACTTTCTAATTATTACTTTATTAATATTACATCATTATTATTACTTTATTATTATTACTTTCTGAATATTACTTGTAATCTAACATTGTGTATAAATGAGATAATAAAATTATGAAAATGTTGTTTCGGTATGGTATGTAATTAATGTTAATGTTAAATGTAAAAACATGTGTGTTAAATGTTTAAATTTTAGTGTAAACAAAGATGGATTCACTCCGTTAGACATTGCTGTGATGACTCTAGACATATCAATGGTGCAATTGCTTCAGGCTTATGGAGCAAGAGAAACCACAAAATGTAAGACACTTATTTTTGTGTTAGTGCTCCATAATTGAGTTTAAAAAATGTGTTAAATTGTTATAATTTATTCCCATAGTTAGCGCAGTGATAAAACGTGCTTTAATGGAACTTGGAACCTTTTGCTTTGCACATTTAAAAGTTTTTATTTTATGCAAAATTTTAATTTAATTTTATTAATTTAAAATTTTAATTTACTCTAATATAAGGATTTCAAATGACAAAATATAAATTTGAGAAAAAGAAAGTTGAAGTCATACAAAAAATAATGCGTTCAAAGAGTTCACAAGTTTTGTTGTTGTTGCTTCTAATGCCACTTACCAATACCAGGAAGCCTGTTCGGTGAAAACAAGCGAATTTTTAGCTGCTGGTGCGTTTCTTGCTTTTCAATGACGCCATCTTTGGATAAGAATACGACTTCAGCCACACACACGTTACTACCCGTTTATGGGGCGAACCCAAGAGTACGACTTCAGCTACAAACATGTCACAGCCCGTTTTATGGGGAGGACCCAATCATACTTCATTCATTCATCCACAGATCGTAATTTTGATCTGAGCCAAAGAACTATCAGTCTTTAATTTATTACCCCCAGCGGTAAAATTTGTTATTGGAATATGAGGAACATTATGACCTGATAAATTTAATGTGCACCAGTCACCATTTACTACACGTGGAGTCTTCGGTCGGCTGCGATCTACCTCAGGACCTCTTGCACGTGTGCCCAACGCCTTACCAACCAGACTATATCTGCCCTTCACAAATTTTAATAAGTATCATCCACAATTTTTGAATAACGTTGCATAATAAATTGATTTTCTCAAGTGCATATTGTGAAGTAAATCAGATAAGTTTTTTTCTTCTCCTTTTTGAATTGTAAAACTTGATACAAGTTCGAAGATTATAAACAATGCAACATATAATTAGAATGAAGAAACAAGTTTTGTTGCATTACTATAATTAATATAATTTTAATGGAATAGTAATGAACTTTTTTCTTCTTTTTTTTAGTTCGAACAAAAGAAAGTAAGCGCAATCAGTTAATCAGCTTACTGAAGGAATCAGAAAGATATGTGGAAGATTTGACGTCATATGTGTTAAATGCTGCAGCAAACGGCAGCTTGTCAGTAGCCTTAGTAAAGGTATTTATTATAATTGCAATCATCATAATTATTTTGTAAAGATTGAATGAAAAAATTTAAATTTAGCTATATTTGTATTCAATTAAATATTGAATCTGCCGTTACAAACTTAAGTATATGAATATTTTTAAGCTCGCTCCTTCCACATTACATAAATTATACAATAAAAATATTATTTAAAGAGACCAAAATGAGGATGATCTCTCATTTGTGAATGAATTTGTGAGTTTTTGAGATAAAAAGAAACGAATATCGTCAGTGAAGGGAAATGTTTCATATTGTATCACTTTTTCTGGGTGGTGAAAAGCTTTGTTTCGAAAGTATAAATGTTCTAAAAGAAAGACGCTGGCATGAACTTGTGACACAAGATTTGGCATCAATTTGCAATACAAAAATTTATGTATGAAAGAAATACTTATAGAAATGTATTTATCAGTAAATACCTTAAAATTATGTATTTTAAACAAAAAATATTAATAGTACATCATTAAATTTTTTTTAAATCTATAATTTCTTATAAAACAAACACATTTCGTGAATTTATTTCGGCGAAAAAATAAAATTTTCAAAGAGTGTAAAGCTTACATTAAGACTACGATCGTGCGAGAAGGATACTGGATGATTATTTAATTCAAAAATTAGTTAACTTATTTAAATATTAATTGAATTAATCAAATAATAATTAAATATTAATCAAAAATTATAACTATAATATTGATTGGAAACTGATTAAATAAAATCTATATTCAATTAAAATTTTAAAATTCTTAAAATTACGTACAAATTTATACAAATTTTCAGATTTTTTTTATGCGAAATCTGAAACAATATTATTTTCAGGAAAAAGAAAAGCAGTTGTCCTACTGGTCAAGAAAAAAAGATCTGCTGAGTAGAATGAAGACCGGATTTGATCAGCTGGGTAAGTACTCGTAAAGCACAAAATTCGAAAACTTTAAGTCTTGGCTTTAAGTCTTGGCTGGCTTGTTAAGACAGAAATCTAGCATTATTTAAGGTATTTACAGCGCGCCAATAAACAAAATAAATATAAAAAAAAACGGGAAAACCTTTTATACTTTTGCTCTAATGATCGGATCCTCTAGAACTTAAACTCAGTCTTTCGGGGAGGTCCTCAAATAAGCTTGATTAATATGGAGGATTGATTGATTAATACCGAGGATATTTTGAGTTACGGGATCAGACACAAAAAAGTACTTTCTCTGAATAAACATATCTTTCTACGATGAATTCTGATTCACAATCTCCAAAATATAGAGGTTAGCCGCATTCTGGTAAATATGCTTTATAAAAGTAAGATATTTAAAATCTGAATTCTCAGGAATTATTCGACCAATTTTGTTCAAAATTTGTATTTCGAATTTCTTTAAAATGATGTAGAAATCCGTATACCTTACCCTTAAAAAAATAGCTTGACTATTATTAAATAAAATAATAAAATTAAATAATAAAATTAAATAAATAATCATTAAAAATTATTTTTGCGTGGAAATATCTCTGAATAAACGAATTTTATATCTGTGTGCAAAAACTTTTCAACAAAACTCGCTTTTAAAATTGTCGCCGATGTGGCGTCATACGCAGAAAATAGAAATTTAAAAAGCAGAGTTCCAAACTCTTGACCACTCTTGACAAAACTACTGGGACTATTTTTTCCAGATCACTGCTTCCCAGTATATTTTGGGAGTTAAAAATCATAATCCGTCGAAAAAAAGATGTGTTTATTCAGAGAAAGTAAAATTTTTTACTAGTGAAAGAATACAAAATATTTAATTCTAAATTGACAAAACTATTTTTGAAAGAAACTCGCTTAAAAGCAGCAGAATTTTCAAAAGAATAAATGAAGCAATAAAGAAAACGAAGGAAATAAAAATATGACCACCGAAGCCGACGTCTTCAGGGGGTACCGGCCTCGGAAGCAAACAAAACCTTTTCTATTGAGAGAGAGGAAAAATGCCAAACTTAGTTCTCTCAGTACCCCGAAGTTTTCGTAGAAGTCCAGGAAAAAATACACGGAATGCAAAAAACCAAATCAGAAAAGAAATTCAAACAAAATCTTGAGAAAATAAAAACTTACATTAAACCGGTCAAACAGCGATTTCACAAACAAACTAAATGCAAGGGAAACACTTAAAACAAAACAAAACAACGACCTCTATTAAAATGCGCAGAATGAAAAAAAGAATAGTAAAAGAAGAAAATAGTTCGTTTTCTTTACTGCTTCATACATTTTTTTACATCATTTTAAAGGATGTAATTTTAAATTTCAAAATACAAACTTTGAATGAAATTGATTGAATAAATCCTGAGAAATCAAATTGTCAAAATGCGCTATATTTGAAATTTGATTACTCAGAAACTATTCGACTGATTTCGCTCAAATTTTGTATTGTGCCGTATAAAATTACATACTTTAGATGGAAGTAAAAAATTGTATATCTTACATTTTAAAAAATTTTCGACTATTATTTAAAATAATGAAAAATAATAAATATTTACTAAAATTTATTTTTTCAAATAGCATTATCTTTGAATAAACGAATTTTCTAAATATGAGCAAAAATGTTTCGATTGGCTTAAAAAATTATTAAGATTTGGCAAAAAACGCAAAAAATGAACTTAACATTAAAAGGTCCAAACTTTGGTTCTCCTGACCAAACTATTAACCATAGTTTTTAAGCTAACTTTTTTTAGATAATAATATGCGATATTACTGAAAATTAAAATGTTGGAATAGGGGCACATTATGAATCAATATTGTTTAACTGATATTTCAAAAGATACTAATTTTAATTCTGAATATTAAATAATGAATATGAAACACTAGTTCTAATCATTTTAAAATTTAAAATTATTTTCTGTAGATTTTGAAATACATACCCAAATACACACACAATGTTGTTTCTATTTTTTTATGAAAATATATTCTTTGTTTTTAGTTAACTTGGAAGCATTAATTTTTCTGACACAAAACATTATCATTGTGTCATTTGAACTAATTCTTAATAGAAAATTTTTCTTGTGAAATTATTGTTTGTAGCAGATAATGGCCTATTTAGAAGACGAGTTTTCTTTTTGGTATTTTTTTAATTTTGATAATATTTCGGTTTCTCAAATTTTTTAGTTCTAAAATAACTGAACTTGGAATTAAAAGCTTTTAATTATTTATGAAAAATTGAAATATAGTCTACAAAACTTAATTAATTATGAAATATAATGAACAAGTTACAAAATATGGATAAAAAGAAATATTTTATTTTTATAATTAGCCTAAACAGAGTAGGGAAGCTTGTTTTTTGCCCCTCATAAAATAATGTGTGTTAGGATTAAATTGTATGCTTCTGAGTTGTTTTATGTAATGTTCATTTTTAAGAACTCGGTATAATTTTACTATAATTTAAATTTGAAATAAATAATGTATTTTAATTTTTAGAAATTCCCGATCCCCTTTCATCTGTTTCTATCGATGTAGTTGGAACTAAATCGTTGAAAGTTAGATATGTACCAAATGCATCTTTTCGAGAACCTGAAACTGTTGTTACGAAGTACAAAGGTAAGGGAAACCCTTCACTCGTTCACTTTAATTAAAGATTTCCTGCCTAAAATGGGTAATAAATCAAGAGATTTCTTTTATGTTTGTTTCATCTTTATATTTGTAACAATATCTATTTCTCTTGCATATCAGAGTAAAATAATAAAAAATTCGTAGAAATACGAAAGAGAAATTTTAATTATTATAGTTTAATTTTTTTATTTTCTGTCGACGATTTTACATCAAATAGGCTAAAAAATTTATAATTATTTGTTAAATATACATTAATTCCTTGCATAGTGTTGATCATGCAATTCAAAAATACAAATTCAATAAATACTACTATATTCTTTTCATACTCTTACTATACTCTGATTACTGCATATATAATGTAAATAAAGTAAATAACTATATGTAAATAACTATAACGTAAATAGCTGATTAAAATATAGCGTAAATAGCTAATTTTAACATCTGGTTTAAAATTAACTGGATGAGCTTAATTGCGTCATTTGTTATACAGATAAACGTTATTCTATGAAAATTAAAGAAGTCAATTGGAAACACAAAAATAGAAGTAAATCTGACGTCATCACGTGTTTACTTGGACTTTACTAAAGAACATCCATCGCTTATTCACTTAGATGTATTATTAAACACCTGTGTACGTTAAGTTATACACTTCTTTACGAATAGAGTAACCGAATTATATTCTTACGTCTTCAACTTCTCCATCTTGCGTTATATTGCGTATTTGAGTTCTTACATTTTGAGATGAGCCCTTTTATGCTGCCATCACAGCTAGAGATGTTTATGACCAACGAACACGTTCTAGAGTGTTGCCAATACGTTCATATGTTGGGCTTCTTTACTCTGTTGCATAAGACTGGTAATTACATAGAAAAATATTTTTGTAAATCCCAGCATATACGTGGTTAAATCACAACTGTTTCCTGGTAGGTATTTCGCATTTGTTTGTTGAAATCAAATGTGTATGAAATCAAAGGTAAACTACAGGAAATATAGATCGCAACTACAGGCTCATATATAGAACATCTTGAAAAAGTTGAACACACCCATGGGATCATGGGATTAATTTTTTAAAACACGAATTAGATTAAATTTATCACATCTCTCTCTCTATATATATGTATATATATGTATATATATATATANTATATATATATAAATGGAGATAAAACAAAGAAAAATTATAGACAAATGAAAAGGGGGGGGGAAATAATAAGTAAAAACAACAGTTAAAAAAAAAGGAGGAAATTTTATTTCTAAAAACCGGGAAGTAAATATATCTAATCTTTTCATAAGCCCACATGATTATATCCGCAAATATTCTGATATTGCTTTCTGATATTGTATCAATATAGCCAAAGCAAAATATATTAATACAATAGTGTGAGGAACACCCAAAAATTTTCTTACAAAAATTGCAACAAATAAAATAGAACACAATAAGTAAAAATAACATGTAAAAACAGAAAATAAAGTAAAATAAAAAACAGTATAAAACATAGATTATAAAGCGAGTAGCGAAATCAGATGTATGTACTTACATGGACGAGAAATTTTTCAAGAATGATTTAAAAATGTTTTCGCAACATAATTGCCAGATTAATAATGAAAACAAAAACAAAATATGAATAACAAAATATGAAAACAAAACGCAAATTGAGTGTAACTAGAGGGTTTTAAAGTGCCGTTCTTACTGCACTGCTGAAGTGATTTGTTATTCTGTGCATTGATTTGTTAGTTACCAAAGATGGGGCCGAAATGGATGTGCGCAAGGTAATATTATACTGGATAATTTAAAAAAGTTGACCATAAATAGTTTTAGAAAATAGATGCTTATTTAAGAAAAAATACAAAATAGAAAAAAGAAACATAAATTGCCTGTTTTGCAGATAATTTTAGCAACGGATTTGCCCGAAATAAGTTTGCACATGGAAAAAATATATAAATCATTAAAAAAAAAATTCTAATAAATAATTTTAGCACGGATTTGACCGAAATGGGTTTGCACAAGGAAAAATTAACAAAGAAAAAAATTTTAGTAGATAATTTTAGCAACGGATTTACCCGAAATGGATTTGCACATGGAAAAATTGTATAAATTAATAAAGAAATTTTTAGTAGATAATTTTAGCCACGGATTTGACCGAAATGGATTTGCACATGGAAAAATTTTATAAATCAATAAAGAAATTTTTAGTAAATAATTTTACCCACGGATTTGCCCGATATGGATTTGCACATGGAAAAATTGTATAAATTAATAAAGAAATTTTCAGTAGATAATTTTAGCCACGGATTGACCCGAAATGGATTTGCACATAAAACAATTATGTAGATTAACAAAGGAAATTATTTAGTAAAGGGATTTTTTAGTAAATATTTTTAACCACGGATTTGAACGAAATGTATTTGCACATGGAAAAATTATACAAATTTATAAAGAAATGATTTAGTAAATAATTTCTACTAAACTTATCTACTAAAATGTTTTTCTTTGTTAATTTTTCCATGTGCAAATTCATTTCAGTTAAATCCGTGTTAAAATTAGCTATTTTAATTTTTTTTAAATAATTTATATAATTTTTCCATGTGCAAGTCCATTTCGGGCAAATCTGCGGCTAAAATTATCTGCAAAACAGGCAATTTATATTTCTCTTTTCTATTTTGTATTTTTTCTTAAATAAACATTTATTTTCTAAAACTATTTATGGTCAACTTTTTTAAATTATCCAGTATAATATTACCTTGCGCACATCCATTTCGGGCCCATCTTTGGTAACTAACAAATCAATGAACACAATAACAAATTACTTCAGCAGTGCAGTAAGAACGGCATTTTAAAACCCTCTAGTTACACTCAATTTGCACTCTTGTTTTCATATTTTGTAATCTGGTAATCATGTTGCGAAAAGTTTTTAAATCATTCTTGAAAAATTTCCCGTCCATGTAAGTACATCTGATTTCGCTACTCGCTTTATAGTCTATGTTTTATACTGTTTTTCCTTTTATTTTATTTTCTGTTTTTACATGTTATTTTTACTTATTTTTACTTATTGTGTTCTATTTTATTTATTGTAATTTTTGCAAAAAATTTTTTGAGTGCTCCTCACACTATTGTATTAATATATTTTGCTTTGGCTATATTGATACAATATCAGAAAGCACTCTTTTTTGCGGGATATAATCATGTGGGCTGATAAATAGATTATATCTTTTTTTTTCTCGGTTTTTTTTAATAAAATTTCATCCCTTTTTTTTAACTGTTTGTTATTTTTTTTATTTATTATTCCCCCCACCCTTTTTTTCATATGTCTATAATTTTTCTTTGTTTTATTTGAATTTTGAGCTTATCTAAGGAGTTCTGTTTACTTGCAGCTTATGCGCAATAAATGAAACTTATTGTTTTTNTAAACTAGCTTTAAAATTTAATTTTGATTAGAAAAATTTTGGTCAGAAATTCAAATCCGTCAAAAAAAAGATATGTTTATTCAGAGAAAGTAAGCTTTTGTGTCTGATTCCGTAACTTAAAATATCGTCTGCACTTATCAATTCGCATATTTGAGGTTGCCCCCTAGAACCATTAAGATTGAGTCCCAGAATTTTAAGAATCATAAAATCAAATTTCATTCAGGGTGGTCCATATTTTTTTACACTGTACATAGGATCAATAATGTGAAATAAAAGTAGAAAAAAAAAAGAATAAGGAATTAAAAAAAATTAGAAATAAGAAAATATAATATTATACGAATTTTTAAGAAAATCAATTTAAAAATTAATTTTGATTAGAAAAATAACCACGAATGGATATAATCTTGTCATCAGCTGGCAAGGATACATGAGATTAGTGATCTAGAGATTTCTAAAATTTTATTAATCTAACAATAATAAAACCTGTCAATAGTGCGAAGAGCACCAAGAAAAAAACAAGTTCTTATATATATATATATATATATTTATTTATTTATTTTTTATTTTTTTTGCTCATATAATCGCGTTACCTGACCTGATGAAGAGATTATAACTTTTCCTTATTTTACGGCTTTTAAATTTTTAGTATTTTTTACTTTCAATTTTAAATATTTATAAAACCATTGTATTTATTAATAATTTTTCGTAATCTCTTTAAAAATCTCTTTTTCATGTCTTCTTCGCATTTTCAACTTATTTAATGGGTTCCATATACTTGCAGTTTACCCACAGTAAATAAAACTTATTTTTTTCTTACCTCGTCAATCTCTCTTTTCTTTTTTGTCTTTATTGTGCTATATAATATATATATACACATATATACAGATATATATATATAAGGATAAGGTTACTTTTCGTCTATTTTCAGTTGAATGGAGTGTTCGACCCGACTTCCATCCATTATCTGGTTCGCGTGAAACAGTTAATCTTCAAAGACTTGAAATAGTGCTTAACGATTTAATTCATGGAGTGCCATATCATGTTCGTGTAGCAGCCGGCAATTCTATTGGATATAGCTCATACACGACTGCAAATCCTCCAAGTGCTGCACCCTCCAGTAAGTGATCAATACATGATTTCATGAGCAATGCTGGTAATTCCTTTGGAACAGAATATGTGCGATAACTTATGGCACGTAATAGCTGCATTAATTTACTTAACTAATAAAGTGAAAATTAGCTATTTCGTCAAAAATATTTTTTTAATCTCGCAATTTCCATAAATCTTTCTTTAATTACTAAAATGCTCCGTACTCCAACCCCCATTATAGTTTTACATTGTATTTTTATAGTGAAAATTAATATTTCCAACCAAAAACAAACCAAAGGTCATTTTGTTAATATAATGTATGTTGGTCATGATTTTATGTAAGAATAATATGTTAATAATAAAGAAATGAAGGATTATCTGGATTTTAAAAATTATAATAAGAAATAAAGAAATAAATGATTAATTTTACTCGTCAATGCTGCACATCAATAACTTTTCATCATAAAAAGAATTCAAATTTGAATCTATTTTTATCTCTAACGAAGATTTGTTACCTTTTATATTTTCAAAACTTTCAATATAAATGTTAAGATTTATATTTCTTAACACCTAATCTCTCTCTTTCCCTCTCTTTTTGTTATTTTCAGCATCAACTTGTGCATAAGCTCACAAAATAACGATCTAGTAAGTGATAAGTTTTTCTACAGCAATGGATAAATAGTTAATATTTAAAGCAAAACAGTGAGGGAAAATTTAAGTAATTTATATTTAATTTATAATTTAAATACCTTTAAAGAAATTTAGATTTAAAAAAAAAGCGTTAAACTTATAAATAAAAGCAACCAGATCAGCATCTCAAATATAAACTATTTAGTTGCATTTCTGTGGGCTTAAGGGAGAGCCATTTTATAAATGTTTGAAACCAATTAAAAAGATAATAATTTCTGAACAAATTATTTAGAAAAAAAATTACTCCATCGTTCTACCTGTACACTCTTCTATCCCTTTTCATAATGTATGTTTCCATGTTTTACAGTTTTTTTTGCACCAAAACAGAATGTAACGTAAAGTTGAAAACCCAAAGCAACCGTGATACTGCTTAGATTATTTTTAACATAGAGATATTTCTTAATTGAGGTAAAATTATCTGTTATTTTAATGGTGCCAAGTAGGATATATCAAGAATCAAACTTTCAAGAAGGTAGATTTGCTCAATTTTAAACTGGAGCTCACTGCTTGAGCAGTGTTTCTTAAATAGTGTTCTGTATATCTATTGTTGCGTATTAGCCAATCGAAATTTTGATGACTACTTAAAATAATTAACATACATGTAACCAAGAAGAGTAAATTACAAAATAAATGAAAATTTTAAAGACACTACGTCTTTGAAGTAGACTAAAATGCAAAAGAATTTTGTCTGTCCAACAGAAGACAAAATTGCAGAAAAAAAAAACACTTTAGTAATAAAACTTCCATCACCTCTGACAATTCCCCACAGATCCTTCGAAAGTGAAGCACATTACATTTTTTTTTATTTCTTTGGCTTTTTCGTCTTTTATTTGTAACTTTTGATCTCTAAAACAGAATAATTTATCCCTTTTATTCGACTTGCAAAAAGTATTCCTAAAACCTTGTTGTTTATATATGTATACATTTTTAATTGAAAATTCCAATGAGTAGATTAGTTTTGAATTAAGTTTATTCAGTAGACAGATTGATTTGAGTAAACAAATAAAACATTATGTTTAGTTTTGAATTAAGTTAATTCAGAAGACAGACTGATCTGAGTAGGCAAATAAAACATTATGTTTTACGGGTGTAAAATGGGAAATTTATAGATTTTTTTTTAAGAAAATATAATTATTAGTTCCTTATTGAAAGCAAGTGATTCATGTTTAACTCCTTTCAGGTTGGATGGATATTAGCGGCAAAAAATCACGTGCTTTTGGTCGCTTGTGTCAGCTCGACTACGTATTTCATCAAATTATTTTTACAAGACCTCCTTGCTCATCAGAAATTAAAGGTATGCTCAAACTTTATAATAAGACAAAATTTATTATTTTAGAGTTTGTTGTAAACTTAATAAATAAAATTAACATCTTTTCTAATCGTAAAACTAAAGCTATAAAAATGTATCTGAACAGAACATCAAGTTCTTATTTTTTATTTAAAAGCATTTTGGAATGCATAATTTATGACTCACGCTAGTAGTTCTATTAATAAATAAAATAAGCATAGTTATTTACTGGAACTGCATTTAAGGTATCCGACGTAATTTCTTTTAAAAAGACTCAATTAAAATTTTTATTTATGTTTGGTAAGCTGGGATTCTAAATTTATAAAATTAAGGTAACATTTAAAAATTAATATAATAATTTTTTAAAATAAGGACAAATTTGAGCATAAAAACTTTTCATCTCATACTGAGAGCTTTACAACAAATTGTAATGTATAAATTTCAAAATATCTTTTTTCTAAATCAATATCTGTGTTTTAAATTAAAATCTTTAAAAAAAAATTTAAAAAAAACAATGAAATAGACCTACTTACATTGTTTAATATCTAATTTTTAAAGAAAAATTCTAAACATCTTAACTTAAAGCTTGATAAAAATCACAAATTCAAACTTAGACCCCAGCTTTTAATTCGGAATATCACTGGTATTATATCAAATTTACATTCGAAATTTCAAAGTACATACTTTTAATATACTGTTTTGTATATTGTGTTAGAATCAAGATATTTTTTTCAAAATTAACATTCTTCAGAAATGCTATTAAAATTAAAGAAAATTCTGAAATATAAGAACATCCTGACAACTAAAAAGCTAATAATTCAAAAACTAATTTCTGGAAAAAAAATTTTTACCTTATATTTGTCAATAATTTATTTAAATAAATACGGTTAGAAATACTACGTGAATTTACTTCCAGGTTCTGTTTAATCTGTCTGCATACGAAAATGCATCTATTCTAAAAATCTGAGACAACTATTCTAAAGCTTCAGAAACATTTATTCTAAAACTTCGTTTCTAGGATAAGGAGACAAAAATTTTGAAGGATTTTTAGAAAGCTAATGAACAAAGTTTAAAAAAGTCTAATAATTAAGAAAAAAATCGATTTTTTTTTGTCGTCTAAATTGCCGATTTTTTTTAAAAGATTACAAACTAAATGCCCGTTCTCCGTACGGGGTAAGAAGAACAATTAAAACTCAGTACTGAACAACGCTACGAAATCATGCAAGACACAATTAATAAAGCTAAATTATGTCCACTTTTTATTTATTAAAATTTTTTTGTCTTTGTCGATGGCTTTACATTATTAGATTAAATAAAACACATTTTTAGTCAGTTTATTCTTACAAAATAAAGATTAATGGCATTTTCACCCATTTGGATACCTTAATTAATTTTAATGTAAAAAGAATAGTTTTATTGTAAGCAGATATTTTTATTTATAAAATTTTGAAATTTTTGACATAAAACTATTTTAAATTTTCATTAATTTCTTCATAACAGACATCATATTTGGCAACACTTTAGAAACACCTCAGCAGCAGAGGAGACAAGTAAAGAAGAGTATTAAGAATCTTTTTACGCCGACACCTAAGTTTCAGAAATATATGAAAAGGTATACTCCAGTTATTTAATTTATTTAAACTTTACGATGTCTGAAAACAAATATTATCTGAAATTCTTACGAAAAAGCACTTTTATCTGTCTATACGTTTGCAAAACTAATGCACTCCAACAAACTTACAACATTATAATACGTTATTTTTAAACAATAATATAAAACTTGAATTAGTAAAACACTCTTGTCATTATAAAACTCATATTAATGTAAAACTACTGTAAATATAATACTCATATTAATATAATACTCGTATAAATGAAACACTCTGATTAACGTATTATGTTTATTAAAATTTGTCCTATGATCTATCTAAGTATTACATGGTTATAAAATAACAATATTTGTACAAGTTTAAAAAAAAACGATTACTAATTTTATTTTTAAAATTTTTTTCTGTTTTTTCTTTTTTTTTTGTTACGGTGCATATTTTATGTTTCTAAAATTCCTAAAAATATGAAATATTAAAAAGTTTTTCTGTCAAAGCCTTCAAAATAAAATAAAAAATATAACGAAAGCACTTAGTTAAATATACACCTCAAGGGAATAAAATAAGAAAAAAAAGCATTTTAGAGTAGTTTCAATATTTTCGGAGGGACACCTTATAAGGTGATGTTTTAACGTAATTAAAGTTGAATCCTCTTAATATAATATTCCGATTAATGCAGAAAAAATTAGTTTAATTATTAAAAATTACTATTTGTTTAGGTTTTTTATTGTAACCATGATATATTTTTGTTTTGTGTACTTGGCAACTTAGATGCATAATTAGTTTGTTTATGTTCTTCAAAGCTTCATGCCTCTCTTTGTGCTTAAGTAAGAAATGTATAGTGAAAGAATTGAAATCTTTGTGAAAGAATTTTTGTGTAAAAATATAGAATATGTCACTTAAAAGAATTGATCTTTGATGGGCTTGGCTTACTCGAAATAGAATCGAAAGAACAGTTGCTAATTTAAACAAATGCTACGCTTCAACAACCAATCAGGATGATTATACCCGCACTAGGTCACTTGCAGGTATTCCATAGTAGATATAAACTATAAGTTTGGATACAATTCCTTATTACAAGTTATGGATGGTTGACCATGTAAATCTAAGCGCAGGTGGCGCTAGGTCTTAACAGTTGTTGTAAGACTTCTGGATTACTACTTACGATTTATTTTTACACCTAAATTGGAGAAAGGGCACCAGCCAATATTAATATACTAGTAGTATTTACAATATAACGCGTTCCTTTATTTTTAGCTTAATGCATTTAAATTTAGCCGAAAACGAATTTCAGAAACTCCATAAGCATGCTATGATGCTACCCAAAAAATAACAAATAGCTACATTTTGCGCAAACATAGCCATATAAGGGGAAACACACAAAACATGGCAAGCCTTAAACTTTATTTATTAAGTGATGTTGATTTTCCTAATTTTATTGAAAGACAGCAACCTTTTAGAATTTATAAATTGCAGAAAACTCTTGAGAATGGTAAAATTGTGCATAAATTTAAACATAAATTGCAATACTATAAATTCCTGGAATATCAAGCCTTCTCACATGTCGCCTCGTAAACGTAACATAAGCGGAGGGATACACCGAAACTTTTTTAAATTTCTTCCGTTTTAGAAAGTTTGTTCCTGTTTACATTCAGTCACCTCTGCATATGATTAATTAATAATTTCTTTTATAGTTTTAATTCATAAATATTTGTGCATCGATAAACTATAAAATGGAAATAGGTTAATTAGCTAGAGTGTTTCAAAGCATTTGGTCGAAGAAGTTTCAAATTCATTACCTAATAAAGGCTTAATAATGCATACCATCACATTTTAAAGGTTATTATGCAACCTTTAGGGTTATTCCAATTGATTCCCTTCTAAATGATTGTTGACGATATCGTTTACATTTCAATAGGGGAGTCTACCTGGCCTGCCTTATATACACAGATCATAGAATATTAGTTACAACGGAAGACACGTTACCAATCATGGAAGTGGATGACAGCTGTCCGAGCTGCTTGCATAACGATTTCCACTGGCTCATGAAGGTGAGAAAAAATATTAAGTAATATTTATTAATTCTTGTTAGGCAGGTATTAAAAAGTTTTATCGAAATTTTTATAGAGTTTTAATGATCACCCTCAAAAGTATTATGGAATTTTAATCCTGAAAGTAGTAAAGAATTCACCCTGAAAGTAGTATATTTCACCCTGAAAGTAGTATAGAATTTCAATGATCACCCTGAAAAGTATTATGGAATTTTAATTCTGAAAATAGTATAGAATTCATCCTGAAAGTAGTATATTTCACCCTGAAAGTAGTATAGAATTTTAATGTTCACCCTGAAAAAAAAGAATTATCAAAACTATCACAAAATAGTAAAGTGTATCGTGTTTCTGGCTTCAATTGTAACACAAAAAATCTCAAACATTTTTACCGAAACACTCTGGTAATGTTTTTGATAAAATGAACAATAAACTATGATTGATAATACGCGATAAAATTTGGTCATTTTTAATCTAAGAGTATGGCATAAAAACTATTTATTTGGTTAAATTCTTAATCAAATGCGTGGTAATAAGGATTGTAATTTTGAAGAATTTTGGGAAAACCTTTATCATATGAACGGAAAAATTACGAGACGAATGGTTTAAATACCGTATTTATCGTAATACCGTTAGATAATGGGTTAAATACCGTAGTTTTGTTAGCTAATATTTTAATATAATTATATAATTTATTCTTGTTCTTACCAGTAATGTCATTACCATACAATACGGAAATTTTGCCAAAAATTTTTTTTCGTGTAAATACAAAACAATAGCTGAATTTTAATAAGTGTATAAGGACAACATCAAAATGACTACAACAAAAGATATTAGAAAGCCTGCCTTTAAGCAAACAAATATAAAAACGGAGCATAAACAATTTAAAATGAAACTACTGATTAAATGCATGTCATTAATATTTCAAATAATGGAAAAGCATTGGAATAAAACATATGGAACTGACATTTTAATGAATTTAGGAAAATAAGACGAAAAATGGACTAAAACAAAATGGACAAACATTCTTTTTTTTGCATTGAGATCCGCCTTATGTTATTACTTCGTATATATTAATGTTATGTTTCATATTTATATGTGATCAAATTCTGTTCTTTAACCATGAAATTTAAATGTTTTAAAAATATTAATCAAACCCTTGTATCAGTTTATGCTAAAAAATAATCAGACTTTTCCTAAGCATATGTATTAACAATTATAGAATTTACAGTATAATCCACAACTAAAACCATAAAATTTCAGTTATATTTAATTCATTAAGTTGGCATTATTTAAAAACGTGAAAAAGCAGAAATTTTCATTTTTACCCTAATACTTATATGCACACAGACGCGCAAATATATATATATATAGTAATTAAAGTTGAATC
>NC_092207.1:70382479-70392741 GCF_043381705.1 Parasteatoda tepidariorum
ATAGATGGCGCTCTATAAAACTATATATATATATATATATATACACACAGAAATCTAGATTTAGTAGTAAGGCGTAGGTGTAAGTGTACAAAGACAAGTGGAAAAGAGTGGGTGGTTCTTTGACTTTTGCTTTGTGTTATTAATTTGTATTTACCTTTTCAAATTCGATAAATATAACTGGAATAATTTTTTTAAACTTTTTTTTGCTCCTTTGTAATAATTTAATGTCTTTTGTAAAAAATTTGATGTCAAATGCTTTGAAATACATCGAAAAATTTTCTTATTCATTCAATTTAAGGACAAAGTGCAAAATTCCAAATCAGGATTAAAATCTAAAACAATTAAACGGGAAATTTAAAGAAAAATATATAAACAAAAGGAAATAGACATATTATATTAACTAAATCTTTTTGCTGAATTTTGAAGAATTGATTAAAATTATAATTCAACCAAATATAACTCATTTTTTATGACGTTGAATGGAATTTAAGCAAATAAAGAAGCTGCATTATCGATCCTTTGATGCGAGCTTTAACTATTTTTATTATGAAGGAAGAAATAAATACTAAAAACTATTTATTGTAAATAGATGGAAGTGTTGTAACAGATTAATTTTCGCAATAGTAAATACGAAATGAGTTACTTTGATGAAACAAAGGAATTATTCCTAATTGAAATTAGCAATAAAAATGGCAAACTTATTTCCTGTTGTCGTATGAATGGTATTTAGAAATGTTTCTCAAATTGACGTTAAATTATTAATGAGCTAACAGTTTCAGTTAAAATATGGAAGCAATAAGCATGATTCGTTTATACAGGTTGCTTGTACGTGGGAGGACACTAAAGCTCTTCGATTAGAAATGGAGAAGACTCAAAGCTCTTCATCTTTACACTTCCGTTGCAAACTTCTTCAAGCTGCAGAAATGATGCAGGTAATTAAATCATTAGCTATTATTTATATCAATGAGGAACACCACTAGATTTCTCTCTGTTACAGAATTGAGAGAAAAAAAACACATAAAAGCTTATTTTGAAATAAAAACAATAAAACCAAATTAAAAGCAAACACTGCCGGGTTAGCCTAGTTGGTAGGGTACCGGGGCTATGCCCAAGTGGTCGTGGGCTCGTTCCCAGCCGGCCGAAGACTCCCTGTGTAGTAAATGGTGACTGATGCATGTTAATTCTGTTGAGTCTCAAAGTCCTCCATGTATCCATAAAAAAATCAATACCTCTGGAGGTACTGAATTGGAGATTGATAGTTCTCTGATTCAGGTCAGAGTTACGATCTGTGGATGAATGAATGTATGAATGGGTCCACCCTATAAGCGGGTGTGACGTATGGGTGTGGCAGAAGTAGAATTCTTGACCATAGATGGCGCTCTATAAAACAAGAACAATCGCACCCCGTCTGCCTTAGTGGCATACGTCAACAACAGAAGCAAACACTTTTTTGGGAAGTTTAACAGAAAACTTAAAATAAATGTGTAGCGAAAAATGTTCCAGGCTACTTCAAACTAGACTCTGCTAATCGGAAGCCGATAAAAATGTACATTAGCACTAATTTAATACAGTTCACATTTATAAATTGAAATATAAAATTTTTACTCAACGAAAAACATGCATATTTTCACAGAGAAAATTTTGTTTCTTAGGTGTGCTTAGCGTGGAAGACAACACCAAACTCGCTCTAACTTGTAATCGAATGTAAGCTAACTACTAGCGATATTCAATGTGTGTCAACATTTTTGTTATCGGATGCGAAAATAACTTATGTATGAATGCCCGTGATTTTGGAGCAATATTTCTTTTTATTTTCGGTGTTTTGGTTTGACTTCATCAATTAAACTGAATATATAAAAGCTCTGTTTGGTGTCAACTTGAAATAAAAAACGTTATTTCTCGCACTCTTTTGGATTGTTTATCGTCAAAATCTGAGTGATATTGCAACATAATTTTCATAGTGTAGCTATTTTTTATTTTCAACTATTTTTAAATATAAAAGTGCTTTAATGTTTAAGCACAATTGTTTATAAAGTTTATTAGAAATACCGTAACAGATTACGGTAAAAACTTAAGTTGCTTGTTATGGTATTATGCTTTCTACGCATTGTATATGAAGCATTTCTTTCTAAATGGATTGCTTTTTTTGAGTGCAAATAGTAAAAGAAATTTACTTGACAAAATTAAAGCATGGTTTTTAAACAAACATATGGAATTAAATAAGAGTGAAAATACTTGAATAGAAAAATATCATGTTTTTTTACTATTGAGACAGATGAATGAAAAAAAAAATTGAGATTTGAAATTTCAATACTATGTTTTTGTTTTACGTGTCCTACGTGCATAATTTTTCACTTTAATTATAGAGGAACGGGTCAAAAAATCTTTAGTTTATTCCACCCAAGCCATTCTTAACGACTAATTATTTAGTCATTCTTGTCAATTTAATTTTTCGATGCCTGATTTTAGGCAGCCCTTGGCGTTCAAGACTTGGGTCAATTCTATTACAAACCAATCAAAGACTTAGACGATACGACTGTATTATGTACTGTTAAATACGTTCCTGATTCAAAGAGCTTCAACAATCTGTCCTTAAGATGGGTGCCATTGGCAAAACTGCAGAGGAAGTTAAGCATTAGTAATGTCACTAGTCAAGATGTATTTACTGTAAATTGCCTTCTACCTTCAGCTTCACAGGTAAGTTGAAGGATTAAACTCAATTTCTGATATAGTCTCTATTATTTTCTGTAGTTTCTAAACCTAAAAAACATTAATACAAATTTTATGCTTTGTAAAAATACAACATAAACGGTTAGAAGGGATAAAAAAAATCAAATAACTATAAATAAATTTTATTCTTGATATATTGAAAAATCAAGAGGCAATGAGAGATACTACAATAACCTATCCGAATATATTAAGTTATAAAACCAGACACAGAAGTGTACTTTTTTGGTGAAATTTGAGTAAAACTTTTAATCTAACTTTATCTTTATAATTCTAGAAAAGGATTGCCGAAAAAAATCATTCGTAATTATGAAATCACTAATCGAAAAATAACTAAAGCAAAAAACACTAGTTATTATTCCTTTATTATTTAAATTAATAGTAGCCAAACAATTGCTGATTATAAAATATATGGTTTCCTCCATATTATCAAAATGCGTAGTTATTTAAACTTATAATAGATTGTTAAAACAAATATAGATATTATAGAAGAGAGATATGATTAGGTAATAGAAACAAATAAATGTAGATATAACAAGATTTAATAAGATATTAGATATTCATACGTTGCGAAAAATTCGGGATAAGGTAACGGTGAAATGCATTGGTAAAAAGCTTTTACTGTAAAATTTTACCGAAAACAAATCTAATTTATCGTAATTAACACAGTAATATGTAATGTAATTTGATAAATAACACTGTAAAAATTACGGTACACAATTTAGCTACAAAAATGTATTTTAAAAATGTTGTATTTAGAGTGGCAATACTTTTTACTGGAAGTTTATCTTGGATTATTTAATGTAAAATTATATATAGGTATTCAATTGAATTAGATGTTAGATATAATTGGCACATTACTAAAACATTTAAAGTTTAATCTTTTATCCTGAAAAAGACTCGATGGCTGAAAACATCAGGATTTAGATCACTACTTCAAGCCTGTTATGGCTGGCCTGCTTGGCCTGTTATAGCCAAGCCTTCAACCATAACAATTTGAAACTATCAGAAAAAAATATATAAAACCATGTAAGGGAAATAGTTAATTTATTTTTTATAAATGTTTACGATTTTTAGGCAATTATGGCGTACAACCACGTAAGCAAAATCCCATTGTCAAGAGGTCTCTATGTTGCTTACGTTAAAATTAGTAGCTCTGTTGATCTCATACGCATTCTGGTTCCCAAGAAAGCTCCAAATGTCTTGCCTTATTATAAAGTCCGTGATAATCCACACGTATCTTCGTAAGTATAAATATTTAACCTTATACTCTATACTTCGTTTTCATAATTTAAAGAGCCAAAGTATCTTTTTGTATTTTAAAAAGAATTTAAATTGTTAGTTTACATTGTTTGAAAAATAAAGCGAGAAACCAATAAAGATTAAATTGATTTGTATTTGCATAGGGATACTGTAATTTTTCATTTTTCATGGAACTTTTCCTTACAACCTTAAAATGGAAACATAAGATTAAGTTATCAACTTTAAAATGGATCATTTAGATTTATCAATATTTTCTCATGTGTTTCATTTCTTCTGTTTTTGTTATTTAATGTAATTTTTTTCTTTCTTTTTACAATAAATCTAACTTAAGGCTAAACTTTATTTTTTTTAAAAAAACATTATTTTATTAAAAAATTCTGAGAGACATCAAAATTAAATAAATAAAAATTTAGTTCTACTAAAAATGAAGAGCATATGATGCTAAGCATCTCTTTTGCTATTTTAAATAACGACGCCGATACGCTTTCTCATCTACTTTTTCAGAGCTCAAATATTTTTATTAACTGTCAAAAAAATTTTCTTAAAAATAATCAGAGCTATAATAAAAACAACAAAAAATATGTATTAAGTATACGGGTGTTAGAAATTCAAACAGATAAAAAAATGATATCCTTTACTTTTTTCGAGTTACTACATTTTAATTTTTTTTATTATCATTTCATTCACCCAGTCGCTTTAAATTCGATAAACATTTTATAAAAATTACAAAATACGAAATATTTACTGTTTGGTGAAGAGTTTAGTTTAGAAATACATTTTATCGTTATTTCTAAGTGCCAAAATTAGTTTTTGTTAATGTTTCATTTCTCAATTTTTATATAGAAACTAAAAAAGCTGTTTGCTCGCGTTTTATTTTCCAAAGAAAACGTTGTGTTAAATCTTAACTAATGAAACATAATACTTATTACATATAGAAAAGTGTTTTATAATTGATAAAAAACAATGGGTTTGAAAAGTTTATTGTGATATTCAATAATTTTATTTATTTTTAATAAATGACAAAAGTAAAACTTAAGTGCGCTTTGTCTTCGATTTCAGTGAAGAATGGTTATGGTTGAAGTCACAAGCAACAGAAAGCAGAATTAATCCCTCACCAGCTCAGTTGAAATTCCAGAAAATATTATCATCTGCAATACGAAATTTATTAGCTGTTCTTGAAATATTTCCGGAACAAGTTGGTGAACATAGGTAATGCTAATAATTACCACCAATTCAGAATAATATACGCTACTCGAAGATAATATTACTTTTTAAATAACTCCTGATCTAGCAATTTTTTCATAAAAAGAGCTCTCTGCATTGAAAGCTCGAGCATGATTTTCTAGTTTAGAGTTAACAATGAGTTACAAAACGAAATCTAAGGAGGAAAAATGTACCGTGAAACAAAAAGTTTAAATAAATAAAAAAATAACGAAACACCTTGAATAGTTTTGATTTAAGAATTGAATTTTTGAGGGGGGGACCTCAAATGTCTTGATTGCTTAATGTAGACGATGTTTAAGTTGCGAAATCAGACACAAAAACGCACTTTCTCCGAATAAAAAATACTATTTTTCGACGGATTATGATTTCTGACCATAAAATATAGAGAGTAGATGCAATTTGGGAAATATGATTTAAAAAAGTCAAATATTTAAAATTTGATTTCTCAGAAACCATTCGATTGATTTCGTTTAAATTTTTTTTTGCCATTCTCTAAAATGATAAAAAAAATCTGTATACCTTACAATCAAAAATTTTCTTTGACTATTATTTAATAAAATAATAAAACTAAATAAATAATTATTAAAAATTATTTTGTTTAGAAATGTCTTTGGATAAACGAATTTAAAAATTGTGTTAGAATTTTTCAATTCGATTTTATAATTCTCGATGATATGGTGTGATACGAAAAAGTAAAACTTGAGTTAAGGGGTTCAGACTCTCGACAAAACTATTGGGGCCATATTTCTCCGATTTGGGCTACCCTTATATTTTGGCTTCATTATCCACCGAAAAAGGGTATATTTTTTTCAGAGAAGGCTTTTATGTCTGATTTCTTTACTCAAAATATCAACTGCACTAATTATTTAGCATATTTGAGGTCATTGATCTGGTCCTTGAAGCATTAATATTGATTCCTAGTTCGTTAAAATCCGATCATTGAATTATACTACTATTTATTTTAGAGCATTTCCTTTTTATTTTAAAATTATTATTTTTATTCATTTATTTTTTTTCCATATTGTATTTCATTTGATTCAAACATATTGCTTTTTAACTTTCTTGGAATCTTTAATATTGAGATATGTAGTGTATAGTCACAGAATGAAGAAAAACTTGGAATTATTCAACTATGGCTGCAGTTAAAATTTTAATAATATTCTGAATTTCTGGGTAACACTTTAGAGTTGATTTAAATTTTTTTTGCGAAACTTAAAAATTAATAACTTTATGTGAAACGAAATACACAAATTATAAACATTTATGAATGTCTTTGAAAAATTTGTTTATCCAAAGATAATTATGATTTATACCAAATTTTTATAAACAATTTTATGACAAAAAAATCTTCTTTATGAATTAATTTAGTTGTGATGAAATATTTGAATTCCATCTACCATATTCTATTACAAAATTTTGATTTACTCTAATTAAAAATAAAAAAAACAGTTTCCGAAAATAAATAAGTTCAATTTACAAACTTCTGCTAAGGAAAGTAATTTGGAGTTAATTAATTTCCAATTTTGAATTTTGTAATTTTTATTAGTAAACAAATTAAAAATGAAGAGCAAAATATTTAATTATGCAATAAATGTAAGCGTCTCAAAAGACAAAATTTTGATAAGTATTGATGAAAAAAAATTATCTCTCTCAAAAATGAATATAGCAAGACTATTTTTTTGGCTTATGTTCATAATGCATCGTTTTCTTTATAAATTGAAAAAAAAATCAAATAAAAAATATTTTTTGTATTAAACATTGTCTTGGAGACAACTGTCTAGACATGCATATGACGATCTATAGTATTTTTTATTCTTTATATAACTAGATTCAAAACTATGATAGAAAAAAAAGAGCGATAAAAGTGAAATTACGGTGTCTAATTCTATAACTATGTCACAAAAGAATTTTTATTTGAAAATGAATATTTATCGAGCTAAACATATTAGTTCACATTTAACTCATTTTAACTATATGTTAGTACATTTTAATTCTGTGTTCTTGCATATATTTTATTAGTCGAAACTCTCTGCAAGTTAGGCATTAACGAACTGAAAATACATTCTTTATAGTTATTTATAATTTTCGTAATTCGTAATTACTTAAAAAATTCCATGCAACAGAAATTTTCATCTTTCTTTATTTTCTATTGAAATTTGAAAAATATCTATTTATAACCCTTTGACACAGAATTTTTATTAAACATATTTTTTCTACTTTTTTCGTTATTTTGTATTAATTTAAGTCAAAATAAGTGAAAAACATTATTTTCAGCATTTTAATAATCTAAAGTTATGAGATATAGCCTGAATCATTAATGTCTTTTTTGCGTTAAAGGAAATATCTTCCAAACACGGATGGATCACCGCCAAACAATAATATTTAAAATTTTCACTTATTTGGAGTTATTTAGATCTAAGAGAAGCAGTTATTCATTATTAAAATTTCTTTAAACTATTAATTTTTTATTCAAATTACTATTTTTTGGTATTTTATATTTTAGTCCAAATATAATTCCGATAATCTAACAGATTTTGAGAATTTTTAGTAATTATTAGACTGTTTTTTTATAATTAAAAAATATCAAAATACATTTTGACTTGTGATTAACGCTTCAGAATGTTTCGCGGCACACTGCTAAGTTAATCATCGTCTCTCTCAGCTCACCCCCATTTTCATAAAATCGAATCAGATTTGATACATGCGCAAATACGTGGAAGATCTTAGGACATGAAAATATACAAAATGTTTAATATTTATATTTCTGTGATTTATATTTACTGGAAATCTTACAACCTATTCGACATTTGAAAATGTTTGATTGACATGATATGTCAAAGCGTAAAATTAGTTTCACGTACAATTTTAATGCAATATGTTTTCATTATATTTTTCTTGTTTTACAGACTTTACGATAATGAGGTCGTCGAGCTTAATCCCGAAGTATCACTTTTACTTTTATTACCTCCTGTCGATTCGTTGTGTTCGGTTCCTGGCCAAAAAGATGATATAACGGAAAGAACAGACTGTGTTCTACTACCTCTACAAATTTTTGAAATGAGTGAGTTATTCTAAAGTTAAGTCTATTTAATTAACTAACAAGATGGCACTTAATCCAAACGGGGCAACTTTGTCTCGGAGCAATTTGAATAAAACAATAGAATAGAATGTAACCCGTAACATAAATAGGTTGTATTTGAATGGCTGTATGTGGGGATGTAAATTCTCCATCTTATGGAGTGATAATTGTTCCATCTTTTAAGTGAGTTGCGATGGAGTGTTTTTGTGAGTATGCGTGTGTTTTCCGTCTTATAAATAAGTTTTAGTTAAGTAAATTTGTAAATGTCAGCCTTATAAATGAGTAATGGTCAAGTGTTTTTGTGAGTGTATGCATTTGTTCTGTCTTATAAATAAGTTATAGTCATTTGATTTTGTGAGTGTGAGTATGTGTTTAGTCTCACAAATGAGCTATGACCTTTTGTGAGTGTGCGCATTCGATCTATCTTATAAATATAATCAATTGATTTTGTGAATGTGAGCATGCTGTTGTTCACGTATGCCTGTTAGGCAGAGGGAAGCGATTGTTCTTGTTTTCCAGTGGCGCCACCTGTAGTATATCCATGCCCAAACGTCACACCCATTTATAGGGCGGACCCATTCAATCATCCACGGATCGTAACTCTGACCTGAATCAGAGAACGATCAATCTCCAATCCAGTATCCCCAGAGGTATTGATTTGTTATGGGAACATGGAGGACTTTGCGACTCGACAGATTTAACGCAAATCGGTCATCATTTACTACGCGTGGAGTCTTCGGCCGGAGGGGTTCGGATCCACGAACTCTTGAACATAGGGCCAGCGCCCTACCGACCAGGCTATCCCGACCCACTGAGAGTATGTGTTCAGATTTAAAAATGAACTGTGATCGAGTGTTTTTGTGTGTGTGCACATGTGTTCCGCCCTATAAATAAGTTATGACTAAGTGTTTTCGTAAGTGTGTGCACATGTTCCGTCTTATAAATAAGTTATAGCCACTTAATTTTCTGTGTGTGCGTATGTGTTCAGCCCTATATATGAATAATGCTGGAGTATTATTGTGAGTGTGTGCATGTGTTCCGTCTTATAAATGAATTATAGTCAATTTATTCTGTTAACGTGAGTGTGTGTCTAGCCTTGTGAAAGGGCTATCGATTAATTATGTCAGTTTTTTGAAGTGAGCAAAGCTGCTACATTTTCGTGGAATAATTTTACGTGCACCTGTCGATGCAGGCAAAATTGGCATGCAAGTATTAAAATTTATCTATCTGGATGAAGTAAATACACACCTCCAAAGCAAATGTTTGAAGTTAATCGGATTTTAAAAATAATTATTTTTATAATGCAAAGTTATAAAAGTATTAAATTTAGTTATATTTAATCATTCTCGATCGGATTTTTTTCCCACCCCAAAAAATCATTTTTTTAATGATGAAAATTAATATATGTTCTGTCTTAAATTCGGAAATGTAAAACATTTTTGTCAGCAAACAGTTTTTTGCTTTTTTGGGGAACTATGTCATGTCCCGTTCACTGATCTCAAGTTTTCCCTGCAATGCACCCTAATTTTGTCTTAAGTAAACACATTTTATTCCCTCTATTGCTTTAAGGTGTTTAACATAAATTTCTGCATAAAATACTTATGAAAATTAGGTAAAAAATATTTTGGAAAATAGTTTTAACACTGAATGAAATAATTAATAACTAGGAGGCTTTGCACCCGATTAGACATATGATGCTCCCTACGTGCTCTTGCGCTCCGAAGCCTATCAATTAAAACGTATTAGCGTTTTATATAACATGGATTAGCCATATGATGCTCAGTACGTGCTCTTGCGCGCCGAAGCCTATCAATTAAAACGTATTAGCGTTTTATATAACATGGATTAGCCATATGATGCTCACTACGTGCTCTTGCGCGCCGAAGCCTATCAATTAAAACGTATTAGCGTTTTATATAACATGGATTAGCCATATGATGCTCACTACGTGCTCTTGCGCGCCGAAGCC
>NC_092207.1:70393283-70447049 GCF_043381705.1 Parasteatoda tepidariorum
TATTGTTTCCGTTTTTAAAAGCGCTATATGTTGAGCCACCTCATGTGACATTTGCCATGTGACATTTTTAGCAGCAATCATTGGTCAATTTTCTAACGTTGCCATTCGGGGAGTTGTAATGAGGCTTTTTTTTGGTGCCGTGTAAGAGAAATATATATATAGATAGATAATTAATACTAATAACTAATTAATAATAATTAATTTTAATACTAATAAAATGAAATAATTTTAACACTAATGAAATTAAATAATTTTAATACTAATGCAATTAAATAATTTTAGTACTAATGAATAATTTTAATAGTAATGAATAATTTTAACACCAATGAAAAAGAAATTACCGAAAGTACAAAATCATTTTGATTTCAATTCAAGGGTGGAAATCTCACTTCGAAAATTATGCAGAAAGTGGGAATGCAATTTTTCTCTTCGTCGCATGGCATACAATGCCGGCTAACAAGGCACAAAAGGGCAGAAGGTATGAAACGCGATGCGGACACAGAAGGGGTTAAACCAGTTCAAGATACATGTAGGTAGTGTTTGTACAAATATTTAATGCCATTACAAAAATAAATATAAAATGAAGCAAAAGTTTCTAACTAATAAACATGCAAAAAAATTGTAATTAAGAAAAAAAAGGATTTTTATAACATTTACAATTCTATTCTGCCAACCTGGTGGTCGAGAGGTTCGCGTGCCTGACTGCGGAACCGCTGGTCGCGGGTTCAAATCCTGCTCAGTGCATGGATGTTTCTTTCTCTCTCTCTGTGTTCTATGTCCTTCCTCCTTTGTGTGTGAATGTGACCAGCCCTATAAACGGGTTTGTGGTTGTGTGACGTGGGCGACGCTGCTCCACCGCCGTGGCCTCGCCACAGGTGCCCACTGGGTAACGAGAAGTGAGTAGCATTTCTGGCATTTCTGTGGCCAATGGGACAACCCCTAGTGCCCTCCATTAAATAAAAAAAACAATTCTACTCTGAATTCTTCTCACAGTGATAATGATTAAGTTAGTTTTAGCTAGTATAGTTTTTTTTTTCATTAGCAGAATTGCTTCCGAGAATATTTTTTTAACAAAACTTTAAACGTTTTGTCACCACTTATTAAATATAGTTATACTACGACAAATGTCAAGATTTTAGAAAGTCTTATTATTCAGAAATGATTTTTGAATAAATATTTATGCTTCAAAAATTATAAAACACGTTTTTTTTTCTTGGTTTAAAGTAATGATATAAAACAATTTCTATTAAGATTTTTTTTTCCTTTTAAATTTTATGTAAGCTAATAAAATATGCTACCAAAAACACTGCAGTAGATTGAAATGAATAAAAAATCCCATGTATAATATCTAATGTTAAAATATAACCACCATGTAAAATTACAGTAATTTGTTTTAATATGATTGATCGCCTATGTAAATCTTGCAGTCCATATGTCAACTTATCAACACAGTTTCATATCAAGATATTCCAGAGTTTCTTCTATTTTGGAAATGGATACTGTAGTTGCTCAGCATGTGCATCGCCAGGTAATACTAACTTAGTTAGAGCTATATTATAAAGTATTATTTAATCATTAGGTAGTACTAAATACTTAAAGAAATTCCAGGTGTATTATTTAAACTTTACTTAACAAATTGCATACATAATTATATACTTTTCTGTACTCACCATATTCAATTCAAATATATAAAAAAGTTATGTTTAACTATGCTGATGAATTTAAAAGCATTAAATTTTGGTATAATAAACTATGATTTAAGTAAAAATGAAAACTATGATTTGAAATATCTTTACTATAATGAGTTTTAACTCTGTTTAAATTTTGTAAGAGCAATTTATAACAGAAAAAGTAAGTATGTGTTTGTACGCAATTAATACTTTGTTTTGAATAATAATAAAATAATCTTTAAAAAAAAATTGTGTTTGTTTAATAAGTCAAAAACATTTAATTTTTAAAAATATCATAATACAATTTTAAAATAATTATTTAAATATGTTAGTTGTTATTGTGTCATTTTTATGTAAATAATGCTTGTGTTTAACTAGAAATACGTATTAGCTTGGAATTTGCTTTTAAATTTAAATTTTTAAGACTATAGGAAAAGGATAATATATTCACGTATATATTCAAACGTATATGTATATAATAATATGTTCAAAAAGAAATTTTGATCAAAATTTAATTTTTTTAATTTTAATCTTAAAATATAAAGTTTAGAATGTCAAATTAATCCTAAAACGTCTATAATAAAATTAAGAGTCTGTCTGTGTGTCTGTCGAACTTATGACTACAGAACCTTTTGTTCTACTATCCTGAGAATTCGAAAGGAGAAATTTTAACTCCCGATCCAAAAAATCACTTAATTTTAATTAAGACAAATCACTTAATTTTAATTAAGAGACATTTTAAAACGGAATTTTCTCATTGATTTACAGCTGTCATTGATATAAATGAAACTGCAGACGATCTTTAACATGGCGACGTTTGTTTGCTTACAGTTCTTATTAATCAAAAAATGATTTATCGCACGCTTTTAGATATTTAATTATTTTTTATTCGTTATGTCAGAAAAGGTCAATGATGAACGTAAGCTTAGTAGCATACGTGGATGACGTCACCAAAGCAGTATTCCTTAAGTAATATCTAGGTGTTTATTTTTCTATATAATTACGCTTTAGATGGTATTTCAGTAAAACTAAATCTTTTAATTTCAACATTATTGAAAAAAGAAGTTATGTTCTGAAAAGCAAAATTAATTAGGAAATGGTACTAAACCCTTTAGGAGAAAGGTAAAAAATTGCCGTAATATTATTGGCGCCAATGATACTTGATTAATTTTGGTAAAAGCTACTTACTGGAATAAAAAAAGCAACGATTTAGCACGAAAAATTAATAAAGAAATTATACTTATTCATTGAGGAAAAGCGTAGTAAATCTCCATATTAATAGTGATACCCATATTAGTATGGCGTGATGCTTAATTATTTTTGGTAACATATACTAACAGAACTGATACTAATTCGTACTCGTTATACTATTTTTCCGCCAATGAGCCTTAATTAATTTAAAAAATAGGGATCATAATTGAAATCAATGATGGTCAATTAAATTTGATTAACAGTTACTAATTAAAATAAAACTATAAGCTATGTACATAAAAGCAAAATTAATGGCGATATGTTAGAAATTCGTTCAAAAGAAACTTAAAAAACCGCAATATTATTATTGAGGCAAATTACGCTTAATTAATTTTAGTCATATGCATATTTGGTATTATAGCAATTGGGGCAATTTCAGTCAATGCCAAATTTACTAATGTACATAAAATTAGTATATTTGGTATCGATTGAAACTACATTAATACTGTGCAGTTTTAACACTGATAATGTAGAAAGAGATGATTTATGAGCCTTCGAAAGAGATAAGCAGGAGAGATAATCGCTTAATTGTGGTAAATTTCGATCCTCATGAGTTAGTTAGGAGCAATAACTTCATTCCAAAAGATGCTGAATACAATTAATTGTTATTTTGCAGAGCTGAACTACTTAATCCAATAAAATAAAGTGACCGGTAAAAATAAAATAAATTAAGAGTAAATAAAAGAAATTGGAATTATTTTATCTTTATTAATTGTGTAGGTATATTTCTTTCGGTTTTTAGCATGATTTCGCAGTGTTGTTTAGTATTAATTTATTGATAGCTTAATTTTTCTCGTTCCGTACGGTGAACGGGTATACAGCTTAAGAAATATGAAATTCGACCAGAAATCTATGGAAAAGTCTTAATTTTTGATGAAAAATACGTAATTTTGCAAATTTTTTACCAAACCTTTAAGTCGCAATATGATTCTAATTCAAGATTATATTAAAGTTTATGTATGAACCCCTATTTCTTTTAAATTATTTATTTTTAATTTACATTTTAGATCCGTTATCATTATTATTTTAGGTTATAATTATTTAATAATTGTATTACAAAGTTTATGTTGCATTTTAAGTGGTGTTATAATTAAATAGAGAAGAAAAAAAATATAAAATTTCAAATAAATATCTGCCAAAAAAAAAAGAAGAAGAAGTAAAAGCAGAATTGATCTACTTCACTTAAATCAATGATGGTTTCTCGAAGCAGCTTTGGAAAACAAGACACCAGAAAAAATTAAATCATCAGAATGCTGTGAACACTTCAAATTCTTACAACGAAAATAAGTTGAATTAAGCGAAATTTATTTGTTTCAGTATTAGCATTTAACACTGACTATATTAGCAAATTGTTCAAGAAGTCGGGGCTTTACTGCAACAACAAAAATTACTTATTTAGCGATAACACAACAAAGTTTTTATTTGTTTTTGCCCTTCATTTCCAAGAACAGATGAGAGAGTCACGTTGGAATAGTCACTTTCTATTGGTTAAGAAAGAAAATATAGCCCACCAAAAAGATACATGTAGATTGGCGAAAGAAATCACCGACTTTTACTTTCTTTTCATGATCGTGAAAGAAGATCGATGTCCAAAATAAAAGATTGTTAACGAATTAACTACTGCTCCATTTCTACCGTAAACATTGTTTTTCGGAATAAGAAAAGCTTTTATTTTCAAATATTTCAACAAACAATATCAATAAATAAATGCAAATAATGAAATTGAGCTTGGCTATTTTCAGATTACATCTATTCATTCATACATAACTTAGGCATGTTATAGAATGCCTGGTGTTTTAAATCAACGTTTGAAGTATCAGAATACTTTACGTATTTTACTTAGGCATTGTATAAATTGCCTCTCCTTAGTTGTGTGGATTTTGAAAAGAAGGATTTTCTGCGCGACCCTGTCTTGTTTTTTGATTTCCTGAGGGTGACTGGACTCATGGACCTGGTCTAGCGGAGCTAGACCAGTGGGGATGAGAAACAACAACAACATAAATTGCCTAGGCTTTCTATGGATTAACAAAAGCGCTTTAGAGAAAAAAGCCGAAGAAAATCACCAAGAGAAAAAAGTCGAAATAAGGAACTGTTATTTTAAAAATAGACCGACAAAAGACTGTTAAAATACTCCGATGTTTCATAAAGGCTCACATTGTGAGAAATTTTGGCATTCTATGTAAAACACCTAGGAAATAGGGAGAATGCCTGGTGCATTCCCAACTTTGATTTGTCGTTTTACCATTTGTTATTCCAAGGCATTCAATTAAATATATTACAATCCCTTACTTTGTAGGCCATTTTTCGGCAATCTATAAAAGAAAATGAGTTCTATTGAACACTGGATTTTAAACTTTGTAGCGCATACATATCATGGAACAGTCAAATATAAATCTGATTCTAACCATTTAAATTTCCGAAACTGAATATAGAGATGTCTAAGCTGGTGTCCCTTCACTTACCTGTTTACTGACATTCCTTCAATGATCAATTAATGACAGATAGCAACCATTAGGAATACGTTTCTATTGGAATAGCAAAATGAATCGTCCAATGAAAATGGTGCAAACGACAATTGATTGATTTACTCCACTCAGTATATAGTTCAGCTTCTAGCTTGGACATCTCTACAAAGTTACTTGCATAACAATTTTGCACTACTTACATTTCATTCAGATAACACAGCTCTGCTACAGCAAATGTTGAACTTTTTGCACTTTTGCGTTACTGCCTCTCTCCTTGATATGCAGGGAGAAAAGCCTGATAATGTTTTTTTTAGCTTTATTTAAATGGGACATACAAGACATTTCAATTCCAGAAGAGTTAACCAACCAAGCATCCAGCATTTCTGCATGGGTAGTTTATTTACTATATTCAAGATTTTCTATTTTCACTATATTCAATTACTATTAATATTATATTCAATATAATTCACTATTTTTATGATTTGTTTAACGAAAAAAGATATTTTATTGGTTAGTAACCAATTTGTGTGATATCGCCCGACAGAGGCGTAAATATTGAAGTCCTCGGTGAGGAGCTGAATCAATAATGTAAGGATATCAAAACTTGTAATAAAATAGTTTAATAGTCATGATAAATTTTTATTAACGCAAGCAACATAAATGCCTTAAGAAGATGCTGTACCGCGGGAGGAACTTTTCATCGCAAATTTTATTTTATATTCATTTTTGTATTTTGCATGCATTCAAAGTTTAGAGAAAAATGAATTCAGACAAGCTAGATTAAATCATGAAGTTGAAAAAATATTTTCAGAATATAAAAATTTGAACGAATTATAGGAGAACTTACCCACAACGTAATCCTAAGTAATACTCCCTTAATTTGTTTGTATTTCGATATTTTGAAGAAAAAATTAAACTCTGTAAGTTATACTCTCGGGATATAAAATCCTCCTGAAGAACAAAAGACGTTTATGATTTTTGCGATATTATTCTGAATAAAGCGTATTTGAAAAAATTAAACTTTATTTTAGTAGATTTTTTTCAAATAAACTAATTTTTGGGTAATTTTTATTTAAATTATTTTTAAAGATATTTTTTACGTGGTATATTATTAAAAAATATTTTTATTAAATTATTTTTATTTCATTACGATATTTTATGATAATTTCAGGCATTTTCTACATCCGAACTTGCATCGGCGAAATCGCGCCTTAGACAGCTACAGCAATTTCAGACTCAAGTGGACAATACCTGGAGATCAATGCGATGGTTAATGGACGTGCTCAACTTCGCTCGTGATAAACACTCTACTGGGGGCATATTGCTCAGCAACTTTGTGATAGAGAAGCCTGACTCCTCGCCAAGTTCCAGCCCCTCCCAATCGCCTCAACATTCCCAGTCTATCCACACGCTTCAAGTCCCAACCGATTTACCAGGACTCAAAAAGTTCCCTCGCCCCACTCCATCCATCCGTGTTACAAATTCTTCTTCCAGCTTCTCCCTGACTGAAGCTTCAAGTCCCCCCGAAGATTTAACTCACTTTACAACGTCCGAAATGCGTCGGTGTGCTTCAACATCTGGTCTGATGCTGTCAGCAAGTTCATCAGAAGACACACGCACTTGTACGCTGCAACCTTTTGTCGACAAGGCTTACAGTTCAGAGACACTAACTGTTAGCTACAACATGGATTCCCCTTCTGATAAATGTGATAGTGTAGTGTGCACCGGTACTACTCCTGTAAATGAAGATGAACAATTAGATGCAAATAAAAATGAAGACGGATCGGTATCCCAGGAGGGCATAGTGATGAAGCTAGAACCATCCGGACAAAGCTGCAATTCATTGTCCTCCAACGAGGCAACGAATCCTGATATTGACGATTTCGATGATGATATCAGTGACTATAAAGAACAGCAAATAGATGCTCTTCTGCACCTTCCTCAAGATGACAGCAGGGATCATCCCAGCGAAGATGAGGATAGTTTGACAGATTGTGGTTTGCAATTTAAACCAATCCCGAAAGGTGAAGATGATCCTAGTGAGACTGACGAAGATGATTATGAATTCGTTTCATCGATTTTGGATACAGCTGATGATGAAGTCGATTCCGAGGAAGATGAACTTCAAATATTTTTAGCATATTCAGAGAACATTCCAGAGGGTATGAATATAAAACTTAAATTGAATTCTGAGGCAACCGTGCATGAAATCGTTCAGGCAGTAACAAGTAAAGTAAATGAAATTATATTAGAAGGTAATGCGGACAGTGAAATGTATATTAGTGATCAAATCCTTGATGATATCAGCTTAGTGGTAGAACATGGTACCACCGAACGATATCTTAACGATTCCTTCCAACCTCTCAAAGTACAGAATCCTTGGACCAAAGGTAAACTTCTTATAAAGCGACGACAAGATGCGTGAGTGTCCATTTTTAAAACTTCTAGAAAAGAGCTTTCATTTTCTTTAAAATATTTCTACTTATTTATCACCATTTAGTTAATTTTGATGTACTTATTTTTCTATATAATTGCTTTGATTATTTAAGCGTATAAGCTTTCAAAGAGTTTTATTTGGTTTTTTTGTTTTGCTACAAGAAAGCATTTCTAAGAATTAAATATTCTTTTCTAATAGAATATTAGAAAAAATATATTTTAACGGAAATTTGAGGAGGACTTAACAAACTACTTTTAAACATTTTCTTTAAATTAACGATAATAAGACAAAGTAAGCTTTAAAACAGAGACATAAATCAAAATGTATTGAGACCTCAAGTTAAGATTTTAAGAAGTTAAATTTATTGAAATTATTTCAGTAATATAATACTTTTCATTTAAATTTTGAAACACAACACTGAGAATCCATTATCCATTGTTCAAATCTTTGAAAACTTTACTTTGGGTTTATGCCTGACTAGATACAGCAATTTCGTTTTTTTGTTTTCGTACATTTTCAGAGATGTAAAATTGAACTGCTTTCCAGTAAATTATTAAGATAATCCTGAATTTCACTGCTTTTCAGAAAAGATAGTTTAATTATTGAAGCATTGTTATAATTCATTACGACATACATTTCACTAAATTAAATCAACTCTTTCCTTTAAATTCATTTTTTTGTGTGCTTAAATGTGATTTGATGCTTTTGAACTTATTACTTATTTTAATATACTATACATTTACAGTACATTTTATGTACTAAGTATAATACAGAGTGATCGATATCACAGCCCTCGATATTTATTTTTAGAATCTTTCTAAAATAATGCATTTTACATATAGAAAATCAATATTTAAGAAAGGAAATTTAAAAAAAAAAAGTTTTTGGAGCCTGAAGACTTTCTACAGTGAAAGACGTAACGAAACTAGTTTTATTGTGTGGAAACATTTGAAGAAGTTTTTAATTTACTACCTCCAATATTCTCCGGCAATCAAATAGACTATGATGTTTTTAATTTTCCTTCTTCAATAGTAATTTGCCAAATTTCTTAAAAAGCTTTTGTTTTTCTTAAATTAAATATCAATTTGCTGTTTTGTCTTTGTCTTTGTATTTGGTTTTTATAAAAAGAATTCAAAAATATACGCCTTAAAAGTGGTGATTTCAGAATACCCTGTATATTTATTAAGCAAAGGAAAATAAAAAATTTTAAACTGTAAATATTCATAAAACTACTTGTACAAGGCGAACCCTTTAAATCTTTGAAAGCTTATTAAATTGGTGCTTTTTCTATTTGTTTACTTAGTACTTGTTAAAGATTATTATAATCTTGCAATAAATATCTTTTTGCGTCATGTAAATAATTGTATAGCTGTTGATAAAATGGCTTGTATTAAGGATTTTCGTTTCATATTAATTTGAGAGTAAAGAGTTAGAATAAAATTAGAATGGTTTGTTGTAAATGCAGTTTAAAAACAAAAATCTTTCAGAAAGTTTGTGATAGACTAAATATGTGCAGTGAGGTATTCTGCTTGTTATTTATATGAAATTATCATTCATAGATGAATGAGAAAGTACTTTTGTGATGTTAATAATGAAAAAAATATATATATTTGAATTTATAGATATTGTTACAAACATTGGCAAAATATTAATTATTTTTTAACACGAGTTTTAGTTTTAGGGCACTGATGAAACAATATTTTATTCGGTTAAAAATAAAAATTAAAAAGTGAATCAAATAATTGTCGAGTGCTTTGAAATGTATCGTTTAATGTAAAATTTTTCACTAATTAAATAAATTAGTAGTACATATTTTATTTAATTTTCTACTTATTCAGTAACACACTTAAGTATGGACCTTAATATTGATACATTTAGCCATAATAACGTGTAACCGTAATCAGTTTAATTAATTATTAAAATTTAAGAATCTAGCGTAACAATGAAAGGCCTGACATTTAACAATAGAGAGATTTTGCAAAGCGCAATAGTTCCTTTTCGCTCAAACGCTAAGTTTATCTGAAGTTCACAGAGCGTACGTGAAATTTTACTCACCAATCACAATACCGCTAAAGAGTTAAAAATAATGTTAGCGTTTAGGTAAACGTAGTGCAAAATCCTTGCAAAATCTCTAATGACTTACTTTAAATCATAAAAGCATCATAGTTGAAAAAACAATTGACATTCATATGCCTTTATTACAGTTGCACCTTGCAATAAATATCACTGCAGTACAGAGATGGTGGCTTATTTATTTATTGCGACATTTAAATCGCGTTTTTTTTCTTAATTTTTAGTTGTTCAGTGTGACTTATAATACTTTTCTTTTCAAAGAATAATTTTTAACCCTTTGACCCAAATTTTTTATTAAACACATTGGTCATACTCTTTAAATTATTTTTTTAATAATTTAGTTCCTCAAACTAAGTGAAAATATAATTATATTAATAATTTGCGGTTATGAAATTTCAGCATGAAACCCTGGTGTCTTTTTCTTCATTAAAGATAAAATCGTCCAAATGCGGCTAACTTCCAAACAATGATTTTCAAAATTACCACTTATTTGCAATTATTCATGTCTAAGAGAAATAGTAATTCATCATTGAAATTTCTTTAATTTACAAAATCAATTATTAATAAAATTTTGAATATGAATGAAAAAAGTAATATCAAACTACTTTTTTTGGATTATATATTTTGTACAAATATTATTCAGATAATATAGCAGATTTGTAAGTAACTATTAGGCATTTTTCTTCAATTAAAAACAAATGCCAAAATATTTATTTATTTATAAATAGAGAGTCAGAAAAAATATATGAAAGCGATACCGGTGTAACATCTGCGTCAAGGGGTTAAGACGCTGAATTTTGATCTCAAACTATAGAAATGCATTGTGTTGCTATGTTTCTTAATTGGTTAACTTACTTTAAATGGGTATCGAATAAATAGTATTTCAAGAATATAGTATTAGACTATGTCTACAAGTTAATATTGGGCAATGGTAAAATATCTTAAGGCAGCCATCATTTGCGGTAAGCAATAAAAGGAAAACAAGTAAATTCATGTTAGATATTAATTTTTGAAATGAAAAATTCGATGCATCGATATTATTCTAAATATATTATCATTGCTTTTCTGTTGCTTAATATTTGTATGCCTTTAAGGCGCTTTACTAAATACAATTTTCACATTTCAAAATAAATTTTTTAATATTGCAAACATATATTGCATTCAACAATTTCATACACTCATACACTTAATCCCATTTAGTGTGAGATTTGTCATGGAATTTTATCAGTTCCCATGTCGATGTTTTGGTCTCTTTTTACCCACACAAATTCTCTTAAATCTGATACAAAGCGATTTTTCACCATCGATAATATAGAATTCATTGCTAAAGTACATACTCATAATATAGTGAAAATTCTGTAGCGAATTGTTTTCGATAATTTGCAATTTATTTAGGCTTCTCTCTTTACATCTCTTTACGCTAACGTACTTCCCAATAAAAAGTTCAGCATGGACTTCTGAAGTGGATGGAGCACTATACTCAACTTTACTTCCTGAAACAATATATTAATGTCGCCCAAAATTGTACTTGCTTATTGAATCAACCTAAATTGGCAGCTAGTTTTGATAATATTTTTTTTATGAATTGGAAATTAAAGTTATTTAAAGTATTTTTTAATGTATATATTTCCAATGCCCATCTGTGGTAACATTTCGACAATTTAGATATTTACAGGGCTGGCTTGTTGGCCACTTTTTCAGGGGCACCATATTAGGTGGGCCAACGTTGCTCCCACAGTCAGGACAGATAGTACAGAGAATAAAAGAACTTCCCCGGATTCGAACCCAGAACCTTTCTTATGCAAGGTCAGTTCCCTGACCAGTCCGGTCGGCAGTTATTTAAAGTAAATAAATTAATGTGAAGTAAGTTAAGTACTTCTCGCGTGCTACCTAATTACCTGTCACGGTCCACCAAGGGGAATTTTGACCTATAGATTGCCATCTCTGCTGCAGCACTGACCGAATAAAACTGAATTGCAAAATGCGCAGTCACAGACATTCCCAATGTTTTTAATGAATAAAGAAATATTAATACATTTGATTATTCAAGGAAAAGTAGATTAAGCATATTTTCCCTACCATTATCTTAAATGCTAGAAGGACCAAAAGGAATGAAGAAGAAATTTGCTAGTAAATAAAAACCCACTTGCTGTTGTAGAAAGAGAAGAAGAATTGTACATTAAACAGATTTAATACTGATTGAGAGAGTAAAAATGTTTCACCGTCTGTGTTATTAAATGTTAGCTGAGACTAGCCCTATCCAGAACCTGTAGATATATGTTATGGCAATTATTTGTTGCTCATCGCTTGAAGGTTTCTTTCCTTACAAAAGAGAAGTTTGACTCAAAAATAAGTTTTCTCAAAATATGTAATACATATTCAATGATAGTCAGGCGAGTTTTGGAAATTGTTATCTTTGCCGGGATAATATTCCGCAGGACATTGCACAAATTGTTGAAAATAACACTGGAGTATAAGTAAAATGCTTTTTACAGCAGTGTGTTACGAAAATTTAACATAAATATTGATAGACATTGAGGTATTTACTTTGTCAGGATTGTATGATAATATGATTACACGGTAAAAAGTTTCTTGCAAACTTAGGTAAAAAATAACGGCACCGTGGTTGCCAGTACTTTTTACTGTAAAATTCAGTCTTTCTGTAAAAAAGTATGCCTTAATTTTTACTGTATTATTAGCTGATTTACACTACTATTGTAAAAATTACATTATATCAGATTTTTGTTTTGTTTCGAAAAATTTTACGGTAAAAATGGAGTTTATGGTAAAAAGTAAAGGGACTCTGAGTGCCGGTACTTTTCACAGTAATTTTTCAGAAATTTTTCTTGCAGTGCAAACTTGATTTAAAATACAGAAATTATGTTCTAATTTACAGTTAAGGAAGCACTATTATTTTTAAAGAATGCTAGGAATAAAGTTTGAGGTTAAAACAATATTTATTATATGTTTGCATTATAAAAAAATGGGAAAAATAAATTTAAAATATTAGAACTGTCGAAGTGAGGAAATAATTATCAAAGTAATTGTTAAATTTAAATGAAACTACTGAGCTTTATAAAGTTGCTTTTTTTAAAAAAAAATTATAAATATTTACATGCATTTTAGATAGATTAGCAAATATGTAAATTAAGGAATGAAATATGTTATAAAGATAATTTTAAAATATAGAGTTTGAGAAAATTTTTAGGACTGAACATTTTTTTGTGACGAGGAGAGTAAGTTGGTCAAACAATTCTAAAATTTTTTAAAATAAACTGTGGAATATATTTGCTTTTCAATTTTTCATGAACTCTCATTTGAGAGAAAGAGCAAAGAAGTCCGCCCCCCCCCTGAAATTAAATGTAGATATTTTTAACTGTGAGTTATAAAATATTTATTTTGAAATACGGGTTTAAGTATAAATTAGGACTGATCCTTTATCTGGTCGAAAAAATAAGGAGGCCACACTTTATATTAAATTCAAAACTTTATAGTTATTAATGAAATTGTCATTTTTTCCTTTTAACCTTTGATATTTAATGTAGCAGGACTCAAAATCTTTTTAGCGGCGGAATTTTTCATGAGAAAGTGTCTTTTGTTAATAGGGAGATTTCGCAAATTTGCACAAGCTTCTGTATGCTAAAGTACATAGGGTTTTTTTTAGGTAATTGTGCATGCTCCCGATCATAACGTGAAATTTTGAAAAATATCAGTAAGTTCAAAATATCATTTCAACATTGACCACAAAATCAAAACAAACATTTGCAATGGACGTCGACGATCTACACAAAGCTGTGGCATACGACTTAAGAAGCATTGCTCTAAGTAAAACTGCGGTTCTGCGAGCAGAAAAATTCGGCAATTTTTGATGAATTCAGTGATAAGGAATAAAGCTTATTAGATTAGTGGTCGAAGATTGAAGGGATTTATTTTCTGCATGAAGTTACAAATAACCGTAACTTACAGTAGTTGGCTTTAAACTACATAGGTAAGTTAGTAGTAGCGTAGCACGATTCATTTCTGAATTGCGTCAATACATTTCTTCAAATTTGCATTCCATGTCCATTTAGTTCGAAGGTCAGCTTGAACGGAAAACAACATTTAACAGCTATAAACAGCGTGCTTGTCTTTGTAGCGTTAATTACGACAACGAGACGTAGGTACGTAGTATCTAAAATTAACGCGAGCATGCGCAGTTGCTTTAAATCTTACATATGGGAGAGTATGGAAGCTAATGTAAAAGTGTGAAATCTGCCTAATGTGTGATGAATTTTCATATTGTAATGCATCAGTAGCCTCTCTTTACGACTGGTATAATAAGTGAACCAGAATGACAGGCTTCATGTTAAACTCCGTAACCAAAAGGTTAAACACCTCTTTTTTATATTGCTGAAACCATTATCCACTAAAATAAGTAAAGAAATTTAAAAACATTAATGAAAATTAATTTCAAGGATTTGAAATCATTAAGAAAACTAAAATAAAAATATACCTTCTCAAAGTTTCAGAATCGATATTCTGCATTGAATTTAGTGTGTAAAAGAGGTATAACTATTATTTTCATTTAATTGTTTTTATTTTATCACTTAAATATTAAATTTGACAAGGTAAAAGAAAAAATTGCATCTGTTCTTTCCATTCTATTTCGAGTAAGCCAAGCTCGTCAAGTATCAATTCTCTTAAGTGACACATTCTGTATTCTTTCACAATGATTCTTTCAAAAATATTTAAATTCTTTCACAATATATTTCTTACGTAACACAACGACAGAAACCATGTGGAAAATAAACAAACTAATTATGTATCTAAGTTGCCAGGTACACAAAACAAAAATATATTACGTTTGGAATGAAATATATAAACAAGTAAAAAATCTAAGTTAAGTAAAAGACGTAGTCAAGAAAAAATTATATTTCAGCAAATTCGATGTACGATACGGCGTTGTATTTAATTAACTTCACTTTAATTAACATTCTAACTTAAGCGAAGAAGCTTAGCTCAACTTTATTGAGCCAATTTGCTTATAAACGATAAGCTGGTGCTGACGTCATAGGTCATATGTGTAGGTAACGGCGATCTTCCCTTCTTCTTGAAGTGCTAGTACCCGATTCGTTAAGGTGCTATTGAGAAAGATCCATCTTTTCTATCACGTCCTGGACTATTCGATACTATTCGACTATTCGACATACTATTCGATTTAACTTCAACGATTTATACATAAAATTATTTTAATTTATTTAAGGAAAAAGAAAAATTATTAACTGGATCTAAATGTAGTTGGGTCAGTTGTAGTTGGGAAGACTGGTCAAAATGAAGTTTTATGACTTGAAGTACTTCCTGAAAAACAGTTTTAGCGGTATATCCTGAGAAATCAGAACAGCAATAATTGACCCACCGCTGCTGCCACTCAACAGAAACAAATTTCTTAAAAACTACTTGATGTTCAAATAATTTGAAACTTTAATTGTTGAAATTTATAGCCATTAATATCAGGAAAAGGAATTTTTTTGTATATAATTTGTTGTCACTTTTTGACAAAGGAGTAAAGTGAATGTAGTTACAGTGTTAGTCTTAATATATATTTTATTAATTAAAATCACGCAAACATTATTAGTCTGTTTGTCTAATTTTTGTATAATTATATATTATTTATTACTATATTTAACTCAAGATGCATAGGTAAATAAAACTAACAAGAATCGAGTAAAAATACAACATAACTCTAAATAACTTTCAGACATTCTTCAGAAAGTTAAAACTTACACAAACTTTTAATTCATATTTTTGATCAACTTGCAAATGCTTACATTAAATAGTTTGTTCTTTAAAAAGAATTCAACATAAATATTAAATTTGAATGAGATAAAAACAAATTTGGTTTAACATTAAAAAAAACGTATTTTAATGAATGATGAGAATAATCTGTTCTTTCTTGCTATTTTGAATATGAAATTCATAAAAAATGTGTGCCATCAATCATTCAGTAAGGTGATTTTGTCAAGCTGTATACAAATTAATTGCAAAGTCATACTTATTTCAGGAAGAGAATATAATTTCAAAAGTCAAAGGTCAGTTAAATACGCACAAAATTCAAAAAACAACAACTTAAGAATTAATATTTCGAGGTAAAAAGTTAGATTAATTTGTAATTTAAAAATACGTCGTTAATATTCAACCCGTATCATTCATTTCTTTTCCTAAACCAAAATTAACTAAATGTTATTATCAGATGCTAATAAGTGCTTTAGAAATAAAACTTCATTGAATAATTATAATTTGTCAAAAATGTTTTTAAACAATACATATTTTAGGGTTCCGCATATTTCTCAGAATAGCTACTTTATCTTAAGACTTTTTTAAAGAATTCACAGAAATAAACTAATTAAAATGCTATGATGTAATTTTCTTTTCAATTTTTTTGTTAAAATAGAGTGTAATGTATTCTAAAAGAATGACTCTCGCAGTATACTGATCGTTAAAACTCGGTTCACAGTATTACACCGAAGTCATGCATCACTGGCTGCGGTCAGTGAGACGAATCGGATCAGGGACAGAGAGTGTGCGGTACTGGTCCTCGTTACACTATCCCACAGTAAAATGCTCGACTTTATGCGCAGGTCGTCGAGTTACCGAAGGGGCGGTGTCTGCACCCCTTCGGTAATAGGTTTTCGGTTCCTCTCTGCAGAGGATCAATATTGTGAAGGCATTTCTTTGATTTATCCTCAGTGGCGATTCCCAGATTGTCGCCAATAGCTCGTTGTGTAACTCTAGTTGTGCAACTCCGGAAATTCAGGTTTTCAAAATTATAGTTCTCATTACCATCAATTTAGAAAAAAATTCAAAACTGAGAATGAAATTTAATAGAATAAATAGGTTTTATTCCATGCTCTAAGGTACCATGATAAAGTTTATACATTTTGCCATCATTTACCCAATTTCATCACATATTATGAAACTACTTTTTTTGGGAAATATATGTTTCTTGTTAATATTACTAGAGCTCTTCAGTAAAAATTGCCGAGCTTTTTATAATCCCATAGACCCAAAAACTTCGTAAATTTTACCATATTCTGATTGTATTGACCATACTTACTTCTACGTACACTTTACATACACGATTTTGTTTTTATTTACTTTCCGGGTAGCAGTAGCTCTGAACATTACTAGTTATTTTATTTGCACTTTGTGTGTTAAAGTAATTATTATTATTAATATTTATTGAATAATGCAATCTTATAAAGAAATTTAAAAAACATTATTTCACATAACTTCAAATACATTTGATAGCTGAAAGTTTCTTTATTAACCAATTATTTATTATGTAATAGGAATTTCTTTTGTTCTTTTTATTCAATTTATAAAATGTAATAAAATCTTGCTTTAAATAGTATTTCTAGCAATGCCTATGAGTCCAATATATCTCGGTGAATTTCAAAAAGACATTAACTTAGTTAAACAACATTAACCCATTACGAGCCGATTTTCGTCCCTTAACGGCACTTTATTTTCCTTAACAATTATAAATGTGAAAGAAAGCAAGGCAGCTTGTGAGTTAGGCCTAAAACATTTTAAAATGTAAATGGTATTTCAAAGACTAATAAAAATGCTGGTTGTTAATGGAGATTTCGTTTTTAATCCGCGTATAAAATGATTTAATGTCATAAAAGGGAAGAATTGAGATTTAATGCGTTAAGCGTCTGAAGTCGGAGCATTAATTTAAATTTATTACAAGTTTATGGGGATAAAAAAGAAACTTGTACAGTCCTTTCAGTTAAAATAATAATAATAATAAAACAGCTTAAATTTCAAAACTGTTAAGCTGAAAATAAATAACTTAATATCTAATGAGAGTTTAACGTTTTTTAATTAGAATATTAGGAAGAATGTGCACTTTTGCGTTAGCTCACGTTTATTTTATATGCTACGTATCTTAACGTTATGTTGACGCGAATAACGCTACAAAGACAAAGTTACAAGAACTCTGTTTAAGGCGGTTAAATGTTGTTTTCTGTCGAAGTCTACCTTCGAACGCGGACAGGGAATGCTATTTCGAAGAAATATATTGATGCAATTTAGAAATGAATCGTGTGATATTGCAACAATTGCTTAAATAAAGAGATCGTCTACGTCCATTGTATTTGTTTATTTTGATTTTGTAGTCAAAGCTCAAACAACATTCCAATACGTTAGCATTTTTAACTTTACAAAATCTCTCATTTTCCCTTATGTAAGTTTGATATTTTTCCTCCGGCGCATGCGCATTTCACCAGAATTGACGCATGCTCACTAAGGTTGTGCATTTGCAATTACTTAAAATCTTACGTATGGGAATGTGCGGAATCTAAAGTAAACCATTCAGTCAACCATTCATAACTCAGCCATTTCTGGAATCCCCGCCTTTTCCACGTTGTGCTTCAGCATGTTGATGGTTAAACGAAGATGCTGTTTAAGTTCCACATATTATGTTTCTTTATTTTTCAATTCTAGTTCTAATCATAACAGTAGAAAGCAGACATTAACCACACCATGTACAGTTACCCCCTACCCCTCGGGAAAAAAATGGACCACCCTGAATAACGTTCCATCTAATAGAGTCATCTTTAGAAACCGTTTTATAGAATTTTCATCTTTTTTTGAATACCTAGTTATTATGTATGCTTTTATTGATTGAAACCAGGAATCATTTTATGAATTTTGAATTTCATTTTTTGTTTTAAATAAAAAATAGTATGAGAAAGACTTTAAATCAAATTTAAAACTAAATAAAGAATTAATTTTAAAAGAGATTTGGTGAGAAAATATGGACATAATGTTTGATAAATTTAGACATTTAGTAATAATTTGCTATGATAAATCAGAATTATTACGCTAATATAAATTATTCTGATGTAAGCATTTTTGTACCAGGCAAAGTTTTATAGAAAAGTGATAGAGCAGTCAGAATCTACTAAAAAGATTCTGTAAATGTGAAGGTACTTAGAAAATACACATAATTTGAGACGAAGATTAACCAGTAAACTTTTATAACAGTTACATGTTTATAAATAGTTTAAGATATGAAATGCTGTTCTCTGTTTGCATATCATTGAGCTTGATCTGTAATTATGATGTTGAAAAAAAACTGGTAAATCATTTCCTTTCGTTTCTTGATTGTATATAGATATACATGATTAAGTAATAAAGTATTTTGTAATTAACTAATGTGTTGTTCTTTTTTTAAGTATTGAAATTTTTGTCATTTAAATAAAAGGTCTTCAAATTACAGATAATGGGTCAAAACTTGTCCTCTAGCATCAACAATCCAGCCCAGATTACAGATTTGACAATTTAAGTTTCTGAACAGCTATGGTTTATCTTTTTCACATTTAGAAATTAACAATGTAAGAAAAGCGTACAAAAAAAAGTTTTAACACGGAAATATGATTAACAGTAAGAGGTCCAAATCTAGGATCTATTTCCTGTCAAGCTACCGGGACCAAAATTTTTAGATTGCGGCTACCTCCTTCATTTTGACTATTGAATATTCATATACTTAAAAAAAAACGTTTATTTAGAAAAACTAATTTTTAATTTTTAGTAAGCGTAACAAGCGTACATTGGCACAAATTGATATGCGCATTTAAGATTAGACCTCTGAACCCAGAAGTACTGGTACGAGAGAATTTGGTCAATACATTCTTAGCAATTTCTCGGCAAAAATGGTTATATTGCAATTTATTTATTTGTTATATTACCATATTCCATCAAAACAGTCAAATAACCATAAAAAAGAGGATAGACAAACTATTAACAGTGAGAAAAAACGTTTTTTTTAAATTTTTATTTCCAATGGAGCAGCGGTACAGACATTATCCTAACGCCGTACAGAAATCAAAAGAAAAGAAAAATACACATACAGAAAGAGATGAAATATGCAAAATACAAAAGAAAAACATCAAACACAAAAATTAAATCAAGAATTTTAATTAAACAAATTGTCTCTGGCCTCCCAGTATTGGGAGTAGATGCAGTTCTTTGTGAGAACTGAACAGTTGAGGAGATGTTCAGCATTCATCATCGCACCACAGCGGCAGAGGGGGGTGGCAGGCAGGATTATCCACTATTTTAAGACGGAAAAGATGGGCGTATGAGCAATCGTGCTTGGTAGCAAGACGAAAGGCAGCTACAGCACTGCTTGGGCAATCGGAGAGATTAAGGATGTCATTTCTCGACTATTTTTCTATTGTCCGTTCTTTTAGCAATGATATACGTTTTGTCTTAATTGCATGATTAATGAAGTGGACTTATAGCTAACCAAGTTAATGAGGAAAAGAGATCTCACAGCTGAGTTCTCTTTGTGAGAAAATATTTTTATTGATTGTTTTTTCCTAATACGGTAAAACAATCAAAATTCTATCAGTGCCAACTAGTCTCACCTTATAAAGCCTTTTTATTCCGAGTAGTGCTCTACACTCTGAGCTGTATCTGAGAGAGCTAATCGGTCAATCTCATGACCAATACCAGGCTCGAATACCCGACTTGATACTGCAATATTTCTTTCATTCCTTCAATACAGTACGAGATCTCAGTGTCCTGCACTCTTCAATCGGTAACCTTGGACGATAAGAATCCCAAATTATCATTCACGAAAAAGTGGCGAAGTACCCACAGAGATATAATATCAGTTTAAGTTTCTTTTTTTATGATTTAGAAACTATGCTAGTTGAAAATGGGTATCCGCAGAGTTTTGGATTGACGGTTTATTAACCTTATCAGTTGTAAACAGTTTCAAACCATAAAGGAAAAGAAATAGTTTCGAACCATAAACTTTATAGTTAATCAGCTGGGCTGACTGTTGCCGGACATTTTACCGTAATTTCAGAATTAGAATTTTAACACTGTAGATCAAAGGTATTGCCATGGAATGTTCCCAAAAAATCCAAAAAGAAACTAAAAAGCGTCACTATCAATATCTCTCTCACTGGCAATTCCGATATAAATATTTACAAGAATTTCAAAAATGAATAGTATGATGAACTAACTGGTGGAAAAGGGAGTTAAAATGCTTTACCAGAAGAGAAAACCAGAGAATCAAATTTTTATTGATAGTATTAGTTCTCTAATCCCCCTCCAAAAATAACACCTTTGACGATTAATAGAGGGGCAATGTGAGCTCTGAGAAAAGTTTGTGAACCCCTGTCTTAAACGAATTAAATTTGAAATCAAATTATAATATATTGTAATGTGATAAACATCGTTGAACAGCTGACACAATTTTGGAATTGCAATTACTTATGTTCAACACAGTAGTCTTGTAATTTTGAACCCAATCCAAAGGACACGAGAACTCATGGATCAAGTATTGATTAAATTTTCTCTTCATGGAGGACTTTTTTGATGGAACTAAATCGCATTTGCTTTACATGGAGAGGAAAACCATGAAGACCTTCCATAGTTAGTCAAATGACAAGGGAACTCCGTACATGATCCGTACCACTGAAGATATTTTTTTCAGCACTGTGGTCGGTGCGAACCAGGTGAAGAGTTCGCATCGACAAGCTATTTCTGGGTTTCGAAACCTCATTTTGAAGCGATAACTCCATCCCCTGAGCCATCACGGCGAAAATTAAATTATAGTTATAAACAAAAATGGCGCCATGGTGTCTCACAAAAACCATATTTGTAAAATTCATAAATTAAACAATTTTGATAACTTTGCACTTATAAAATGATTATTGAAGAGAAGAGAGTGCAAGAAATAATTGGTGGAATATAAAAGATTGAAATCGGCACATAATTACTGTCGCCGAAGCAAAGAATAATCAAAAAAATTTTTCAACTTTATTTATGTATTAATACATTAAGAACAGAAATATTCTACGTAGAAAAAATATTATAAAATAATCAAAATACTCAGGGCTATACTTTATGAACCAATTTCGACGGAATCATTAAATTTAAGATTTTTATATGAAATAAATTTATTTATATTTATCGTTTAAAAACAATATTTCTTCCTTGAAAACTAAAGAAAAGTGTTACAATATTTAAAAAAAACTTTTCCTAACATCTGGTATACCAATGCATATTCTACCTATTACTTGGTATACCTAATTTCTAGCATTATATCCTGAAATGTGTTTTCTTATTATTTTCTTGAATTTTAAATCCAATATCTTAAAATCTGTACTTAGTTCATGATATTTTGCATAAATGTTTCTAAATACATATATATATTGAGAATATTTACAACACTAACTAATCATCATTTTAAATTGTATAACCTTCTTTTTAAACTTTTCATTTACCATTTTGGCAAAAGCTTTGCAATAAAAGCTGTAAATTTTGCTAAAATTTATATTATGCATAACACATAATCTTTCCTTAAGTCTATTAGGTTAACATACCTAAAGACAAAGAAAATTAAAAGAAAATAGTTCCTGATAAAACTCTTCCTAATAAATAGTTAATAAAAATAGTTCTGAAAAAATTTTTTGAAAAAAAAGTTTTTTAAAGAAATGCTAGTTTTTTAAAGAAATTTAAAAAAAATACAAGCAGTGTGTGTGTGTGTGTGATTTCCAAAGTATTCATATTATGTCTAAGTACGTAATAGATACATCTAATCAAATCAAATTAATTAAAATCTGAACTTAACATTTCAATATATCCCTTAAGATATATCTTAACTTCTTCAATAAGTTCTTATCAAAAACCAATAACAACACATATATTACAAAGAAAATAGTATAATACTAAGGTATAAGTAGCTATCTTGTTACAATCAGTTGGTTTTGTATAATGCAAGTGCCATTGTATTGATGCACTGATTATCTAGTGTAAGGTATATCTTGTCCCTAATACACTGAAAGGGAGATACCAAAGGGTATTCAATTAGTCAAGTGAATCCTTGATCACTTGTCGGCTAAACTGCTATTAGAGGGCATATTGTTTACAATAGATATAAAGTATTTACTGATGTATCCAGTAAAGAGAATAAATATGTAATAAAATATTTCTTTTAAGCAATCTTAAAATAAAAAATATATATATTATTAAGATAATTACTTATTTCTTCGTCTGCTTAGTTCTTGTCATTTTAAAAAAGAAAAAAAGGAAAGAAATTAAAATCAAAACATTTTGTTTTAAAAATTGGAGCTTATGATTGAAACAATGTCATTAATAATGAGAGGTTGAGAAACAATATAGTGCTTAGTAACATTTGTAAAAAAATAAAGACATTTCCGTTTTGAGTGGCAGCTCGTGAGCGAAACTAATACTTATTCAATAATAGTTGATTACTTTAAACATTACGGTATGATATTTAACGGTATTAACGAATTTTACTGTAAAATGGATTTTATGGATGAGGCACCCAAAGTTTCGGTACTTCATGCCGTAATTTGATGTTGATAAATTAATTATTGTTCTAAATTAATTTGATGCTTAATTTGACAATTCCACAATTGTTTTTAGCTTAAGAATCCATCAATAAGAAGAAAACCATAATTTTAAATAGGGGTACGAGCCTGAAATGTTGTTTGCTTTTCAGATAGAGTGTGCTGATTGAAAAATGAAGTTAAAAAAAAGAGGGNTGCCATTGTATTGATGCACTGATTATCTAGTGTAAGGTATATCTTGTCCCTAATACACTGAAAGGGAGATACCAAAGGGTATTCAATTAGTCAAGTGAATCCTTGATCACTTGTCGGCTAAACTGCTATTAGAGGGCATATTGTTTACAATAGATATAAAGTATTTACTGATGTATCCAGTAAAGAGAATAAATATGTAATAAAATATTTCTTTTAAGCAATCTTAAAATAAAAAATATATATATTATTAAGATAATTACTTATTTCTTTATCTGCTTAGTTCTTGTCATTTTAAATAAGGAAATGAAAAGAAATTTAAGAAAATTAAAATCAAAGCAATGGAGTTTTAAATTCAACAAAATTGGAGCTTATGATTGAAACAATGTCATTAATAATGAGAGGTTGAGAGAAAATATAGCATTTAGTAAAATTTTAAAAAAAATAAAAACATTTCCGTTTTGAGTGTCAGCTTGTGAGCGAAATTAATACTTATTCAATAATAGTTGATTAAATTAATAACTATCTTAATTTAAAAATACATCAGTATTGTAAAAATTCTTTATCAAATTACGGTAAAAAATACCCGTACTTAAGGCAGTACCGGTACTTTTTACCGGAAAATCTATTCTTGCTGGAATATGTTATGGATCAAAAATCTGATATACCGTGATGTTTACAGTAATAATTAGCGTAAAATCACTAAATCACTCTAATTAAATAAATATTACTGTAAACATTACGGTATGATATTTAACAGTAAAAACGAATTTTACTGTAAAATGCCGTAATTTGATGTTGATAAATTAATAATTGTTCTAAATTAATTTGATGCGTAATTTGACAATGAAGAACACAATTGTTTCTAACTTATGAATCCATCAATAAGAAGAAAACCATGATTTTAAATGGGGATATCTGCCTGAAATGTTGTTTGCTTTTCAGGTAGAGTGCGCGGAGTGAAAAATGAAGCTAAAAAAAAGGCAAAAATTAAATATTTTTTAGTTCAGTTATTTTCACATACTAAAATTAAATGTTTGCATTAAAAGGGTTTGAAGAATAGGCCTTAAATATGCCAATATATTAGTGCAGACCTTTATTTAAATTTTGAAAATAATATTTAAAAAAAAATATTGTTTTTTGAAAATAAATTCTTTCTTTTCCATCTGATTTGGGACTTGGAGAGTGCAAAAATATATGGAGTCACAAAGAACTGAAAACTTCTTAATAACTCTTAACTTTTTAAACTTCTTAATATAAATTCCAATTTTTTTTTTTTTATAATTCGCTTCATCACCAGAAGTATATTTGGCAGTCAAACTTTTTTGCTCAAAATTTTTAAACTCGTTTATCCAAAGCAAAGACAAGTCCATACAGAAATTATTTCTAATGCACTAATTAAATTAATCAAATTTTAATTTTAAGGAACGAAACTGTTTAAACAGTTTTCGAGCAATAAATCTTCACAAAAAATATTAAATTTCTAGTTCTTGAGATTTGTTCAACAGATTTGTACATAATTTCGAATGATGTGAAACGTGCTATACCTCGAACTGTACGTACTATACCTCGAATTCTGCTGAAATTTTAATGACGTAAAAACACTTCTTAAACATTCCAATTAATTAGTATACTTTATAATTCAGTACTTCAATTCAAAAGTATCTCCCCTATACTGCATACAACACATCAAAATGAATCTAAATTTTATTTTATTCAAATTATCCAATTATATAGATGCACATTATACCAAGTTAAATAAACAGCAAAGAAATAGAAATTTAGTTACAATTTTTAAAAGTTTTTTATTATTACGGTTTAAAGAACCAAATGTATTACTTTTAATTGGCAAGCTATTTTTAATTTTCTAACTAAAATCCTTTTACGGTTAAGTTCAATATATTTCTGAACTGCCTTTAATCTTTCTAAATCAAAACACTTAGACAGTAATTTAATTCGACGGAATGAGCGTATTGCATACTAATACAACTGATAAAGATTAAATTAAGACACGCATGCATACATTCTATTTACGATCTGTTCATTTTCAGATGCACCAATGATCAAAGAAATATTTGCAACTGCGAGTCGAAAATTATAATAAGAAAATGTTCAGGAATAAATTTTTGATGCAGCGTGATAATCTATTTATTTCAAAAGGAAATCTTTTCGAGAAATATTTCAAACGAACTTCTGTTCTTTATATTATAAGCAGATTTAGAAATCTTTAAGGATTTTTTGATTCTTTATCAAATTAACTTTGGATGTGCACACTTGGCATTTAAATTTTACATGCATAAATCCCAAATACCTTTATTTCCTAAGTTGAGAAAAATATCTTTCGATAATAAGCATTATAAAATGTGGGAAAAAGTAACAGAAAAGAATAAATCTTTATATTTATTTTTTATAACTGATATTAATCAAAATATTTAAAATATAACATTCATACTCCGGTTTGGGGAATATTTTTTAGTTTCAAGGACCAATACATCCATTCCCTTGAGTTATTTGTAATTTGATAAGATTTGTGCATGTTTCCAATCTCAATAGTTTGGTAATATTAGAAATTTGGATTTGTTGATATTAGTAATTATTTAAAATTTACTATTAGAAATCTAGGTAAAAGTGGCTCTCTAACGTCAAGTGGAACCTCAAGAAATTTAAAATTTTAGGTATTAAATTTGAAAAGGGGTATATTAATCTAATCAGATTAATATTTTCGAAAAATTATTCTAGAAAATTGTATTCCAGTTGTTTCGCAAATTGCTGTTTTATCGTAGTTAGATTTGGCAAATAAATCTAGAGAGTTTAGTTAGTTAACAAATCAATAAACTACAATAGAGCAGCAGTTTCTGCTCGGAGAAACAATTCTGGTAAATTTACTGTGCTGCATGTTAATGACATTTCTGGTAAAAAAAACATCTCAATTTTGGTCAATAAAACCCAAATATATGGTTTTTTTAAATATTCATTAAGTAATTTTTACGATAAAATGGTGACGTTTCATCAGATATTCTATGTTTCGAAATCATGACTTTTATTACAACACATTTAGTAAGACACACAAAACTGAAAAGTTAATTTACCGCATAAATGGTTTTTATACTATGATTTAAAGCATTATGATAAAATTACCAAATTTTACAACATTTATCTGATTTTATCACATATTATGAAACATTATTTTATTGTTAATTTTACCAAAATTATAGCCATAGAGCTTCGGTAAAATTCGGTAAAAAAAACTTTTTGGTGAACAAAGTAAATTTTACCATATTCTGATAAATTTGACCACACTTTTTCTTACATACACACACATATATTCCTCTTCACTCCCAAAGGGCTTCCATCATAGCTATCCATCTTACCCTCTTTGAGGTCAGATATTTTGCCTCTCTCCACGTCTTTTTCTCAATTCTTTTGCAATCGTCCTGCACCAGTATTTTTAGGTCTTCCTCTTTTTCTATTGCCCTCAGGATTTCTAACAAAAACCTGTTATACCTTAAATTTTTCAAGTTTACGTAGAACATGACCAATGCATTTCCATTACGTTTTCTTAATTTCCAAATCAATCTGTTTTCTGTTTTAGTTTTCTAAGGATTTCTGCATTACAAGTTTTATGGAATAATTTGATGCGCAAAATCCTTCTTAAACAGTTGTTAATAAATACTTGAAGTTTTTCCATATCATTTTTATTGCAGTCTCATATCTCAGATCCATATGGTAGGACAGATTCAACATTAGTATTGAAAATTCTAATTTTCGTTGAATTTTTTATGTTTCTGTTTTTCCTGAATTTATTGAGAGTAGCGTAACTCAGGGCTGTCCAGCTGCAAAGAGCCCACGGGCCAGAATTCCGGTCACTGATCACCTGGCGGACAGCAGTTTGAAAAAGTTGAACAATAACCTCTTACCACTTATACAATAACAATTAATAGTTGAATTATTAATTATAAAACAATAGAACAGAAGGATTATAAAACAATTTGTTTACATTTTAATGGGAAAACAGAGGCCGATCAGCCTGAATAAGAAGTTGGCGGGCCACACAATATGTGTTGGAGGGCATCATGCGGCCCGCAGGCCGCCAGTTGGACAGCCCTGGCGTAACTGCTTCGGGCTTTGTTTATTCTGTTTCGTATATCTTTATCAGTTTCCCTTTTGTTGCTAATTATACTTCTAAGATACGTAAAAACGCTTATCACCTCAAGCTTATTATTTTCTAAGAATATGTCATTAAATTGTCTTAGGATTAATTTTCAAAATTTTACTTTTATATTGTTGATAATAAGCCTCATTTTCTTTGCCTCTAAGTTTAAAATGTTTGTATTTGTTTACATGACTTGAAGCGTAATTTTTTCCCTCAATGTGATTCTATTTGAAAGCAAATTTTGATAAAACTTATACTAACATAAAACTAAGATAATTTAGATAAATCAATATACCAGGCCCAGGCTCTCAAAGAAAATCTTTAAAATAGAGAAACGACTTTAGTTCTGATCACGTTTTGCTATACAATTCTCGTAATTTGTGCTGTTTCCTACCTCCCTTTATAGTTATTACCAATAAATACAGAAGTATTAGGGAAACCGGAAAGTAATATCGTTTCGGTGCATATGTTGTGAAGATTTTATTTATAATCGATAATGTATTCCCCCTCGTTAGCAACAACCTTTCAATGCCTGATCAAAAATGAATAGAAATGGATAAAAAAAGGAATTTGTTAAGACTAACAAATGTTTAATGGGGCCGAAACGACATTACTTTCCGGTTCCCCTAATATATAATTTACTTTTAATGAAATGCATGTTATCTTAAACTAATAAAAAATTCGAGTTTTATTTGTAAAATGGGAGAAAGAAAACAATGATATCTGCTCCATGGATTAACGGTCATTAAAAAGCTATAAAATTATATGTGTATATGTGAAGTAAAATCTACAGTAAAATTTACTTATTTGAAAGATTTTATTTAAAGTTATTCAGACTAATATAAATTCTGAAATAAACAATTTCGGAATAAATTTTTATTTCACCTCATAATGTTTTATTCAACAACACTGGTTAGTAAAAATAGTTGAAAATGTTTGCGATACAATTTAAACCGACGAATTTTCATCTGTTATCATTGCTAAACAGAAAAATTTATTTTTAAATTTTTATCTTATTTTTAGTTACCATAAATGTTTTTTTTAAAATTATTTGTTTAACAATAGGGCGAAATTTCAATTGAAGATACTGCTTAAGAGTTTTAAATAGTTATTTTCTTTTAATTATTTTAATTGCAGACGTTGATTGAACACGGTTTTCCTAAGAATTTATCATGAAAGTTTACATAGCTTCCGGAGAAATAAGCACACCTTTCTTTGCTGTTTAATAACTTTCAGATCATAACTAAGTAGCTTAAGCATAAATTTTTGCATAATAAGGTCATATCTCCATGTAATTACTTTATAAAATAATAAAATACTAAATCTTTTAGTTTCAAGCTTTAATTTTGAGTATTAATCAAAGTCAAAAACATTATAAAGAGAAATAATATTAAGGACAGATATTTAATTATCATTTGCAAATACCTTTTAAAATTATATAAATGTATAATAAATAATTTACAGTCAAATACCTTAGCATTTTGACTAGTTTTAAGATAGATAGCAACAAATTCTTTCCGGTTAGTTAATGATATCAAATGATTTTTCTGGCCAATAAGAATGCACCGTGAAAAATAAGAAAAGCTTTTAAGCAAGTTATCTTAGGTTGTACAGAGACACGTTTAAGTTTAAAAAGAAGTTAAATTATCTTAGTAAAAATAGCACGTGAAAGAATTTGTACCAACATTCTAATGAATTTTTCTCGCCACACGTGATGGAAAATTATGCAAACCCCCTGAAGTTTAATTTCATTCCATTCAAATAATCGAAACTACACAACTTTTAGAGCTACCTGAATTCCTATTGGAGGATAATCATCAACACTGTACGAGTCCTCCAATCGATATTTAAGTCCTTCAGAAGAATCATTGAAGGGCAGATTTTAAACTCACCGAACTTTTAACGGCTATTACTTTCGCTTATGAAATATTTTATGTCGTTCGAAAAGAGGCTTTCACCATTAGAATTTAGTTCTTGAGAGCAAAAATAATTCAAGTGCTCCTCGAAGTTGCCTGAATTTCCTGTTTTGATTTAAAATTCTTTGATATTTTTAAGGCTTAACTGCTTCGAATATTTTATTTTTGTTACTGTTTTCAGTTGTTTATTTTTAAAACTAAGTTGCAAAGAAAATTTATTGCATCGAATTGCAATTTGATGCTAAAATTTCAACATTGTATATGACATAAACGCGTTTATAAGACTGCTTGAAAGAGGAATCTGGTTGAAGATTGACAAAGTGGTCACTCTAAATTCAGGTTAACTTTTATTTTGATTATTTTTTTAGGTGATTGGTAGGTTATTTATGGTTTGAAAAACTACGGCAAGTTTATGATTTTTCATAAACATTTTAGGTTATTTATTTACTTCAAAATAACTTAGTTGCAAAGAAAATTCATAGCATCGAATCATAAATTGATGTGAAAATCTTAACCATGTCATATAAGCTAATTTATAGGGATGTTTAAAGGAGGAATTTAAAACAATAATTGCAAAATGAACTTTTTTTAAGCTATTTTTTTCACCTTTTAAAATGTAATGACGTTTGCGTTACATGTTAAATATTAGTTTGAGATAAAACTTCTCTTTGAAGTGAAATCACCGGATGTTTGAAAAATGAGCAGAAAATTTAGAATTTCAATTAATATAAATTGGAGGAGTATAGAAATCTATTACTTGCTGCGTTTTAATTTCAGACAATTAAATTTTACAAAATTATAAAATTAGTATCAAAGTTCGTCAACAGTTGGCGTTGCTGATGGTAAGAAATAAAACCATGCCTCTACTGCATATCAGAACTTTTGAATTTAATTATATACTATCGGGTTGACAAAAATGAGTTCAATTTGAAATTTGAATTTAGTAAAGATAATATTGTCAAGCAAATACCTGCAAGAACCCATAAGAACTCCGTTGTGTACCTGAAATAAGACAATGTCTAAGAAAGTAAGCAGCTAACATTTATTGGCGTCTAACAAAACAGGGCCATAAAAGAACACTGAGTAAGCAATCAACAAATGCCGGCATAATTATTTCAAAAATTTATTTTGCCTGAACACAAAACAACTCAGATGGACATTCTGTAAGTTATTACTATCGAGTCCATTCCATTATCCAATTCCTCAAGGCCAGACACTCAGTTTAGATTAATCAAAGGTACTTAAGAAAAGTCCTTCTCTTGGATGCGGAACAAGAACTTGAAAAGAGAACTAAAAAGCACAGCTCACACTACGAGAAGATCGCCAAAGTCTTCGCCCGAACATCACGAAAAACCCCATCGTCACAAATAAGAGATTGGTCAAAGTTTTCCATCAACAAACCTACTAAAAAGAAACTTTTTACACAGAGTGTAAATAATTTTAACTCTGATTGCACCATGATGATTCTGCAAATAGACCTTATTTAGGAAACAATATTTTATAGTTTCCTTCTGATAGCAGTACCATCTATTGTAATCTATTTAAATATAAATTTGAAATTTGATGAGTATAAACTTGGAACCTGAAGTTAATAGCAGCAAACTGTATTTTTTTAAAGTTAATATTTGACATCATTTGCTATTTTTGGGACAGAGATGTTTTTTAGAAATTCTCCAAAAGATGGTGAATTTCGCAATCTTATTTCTTCAACAATAGAACAATGCATATGTTTATATTTAAATGGTTATATGCACGTTTCATTTAGGAAGAAACAGTCACTCTAATCTTATTTAGTCTCATATCTTTTAAAAAACTGAACCATAATAGAAATAAAAAAAATTTTATTTAATAACGCATTTATCGAAAAAGAATAGTTTTTGACGCGAAGTGTTTAATAAAAATCTCTCCAAAACTATATATTATTATTTTTTTATTTAAATTAATTATTTTTATTTTCATTTTTTTACAATTAATTGACTGAGTACTCGGTACGAGTTCGTTCTTTGAAAGGAGGAACAATTATTAAAAAAGGATGCAATGACGTTCTGAAAGTTAACAGACCTAAGAATAATTGAAACATTAATGCTTTTAACTTTATTTAAACTTTATCATTTAAATTAACTTTTTCTTTACCTTAAAATTCATTTGAAATGAGGAAAATTGTTTTTTTTTTTAATTTGTGTTTTGAAATGGAGAGGAAGATTCGAAACTTTTCTTTTACTAAATACCAAGTTCATATCTATAACAGATTCTTGAATTTTTAATTAAGAAATTTCGGAGAGAAAAAGTTGGCTAAATTATGTTTCATAATTTATTTAGTCAAAAATCATGCCAGTATTCAGGGTTGAAGATAGGAGAAACTAAGAACATAATGGCAAAAAAAAATCAGGAACATTTATCTTAATTGCGATGCACTCCGCTATTCTGAAATATCACAAAACTTACAGCAATAGTAAGAAAAAAGTAGTGCAAATTTTTTAACTGTTTTTGAGAAAGCGTGCTGAAATTTCTCCATTTGATGTTTCAGAATCCTTGCATAAATGACTATTAAGTTATGAGAAATAAACATTAAGAGACTCATGCGCAAACAAACTCTCATTTCTTTTTTTATTTCAGAAGATTCGTCATAAAATAAATTATTAAATGAGTAAGCTTTGCCTAAATCTGTGTAGTTTGAATAACAGAATTATCACAGTAATAAAAATATTGGACGTTTCAAAAACGAACAAAAACTTAAAAAAGCACACTCACAAAAATTAACTTTCTTTTACGTAGCGTAACTCGTTACGTAAATTAACGTAAGAAACTCTCAACTTTCTTTTTTTCAAGATTCAGCAACTTGAAATGCATTTCATTTATTTTGAGAATCACTTCCTCACAAAATCAAGTGCTTTTTAATGAAACACGAAGTCTCAAATTTATGACGAAAACCGGACCTTATCGTAACCTTAAATTCAACCAATTGAACTTAATTCGACCGGAAATCTTATCATCGTAGTGCTTTGCTTAACCAGAATAGACGATTAAAAATGAAGTAAAAAAATTAGACGTTCGGCCTGTATGGTTATCAAGAAGCTGTCTTCGTACTAGGAAGATCACGGGTTAGATTCCCGTTTCGGACATGGCAGTAATATTTATCTCTCCGTCCATATGTAATAGGGGTTACAGTGAACGATTTATATAGTGTCCACGTCAAAGTGATTGTTATCCAAACTAGTACATTAAGCAGAGCGAGTAAAATTTATTTTTTTGGAAAAAATAAGAATAACGAAATGTCTCTTTAATTTTGATGGGGTTCTTTTCCTCGATAGTTATTGACGTGACGATAGTTATTTCATCACTTTGACGAAATTTTCGCTCGGAACATATACCAGGAAACGGTTTTATCAAATACGAAGAAAGTTTTGTGACAATTGAGTATCCGTTCCTTATAGTGAAATCAAATAAAAACAAAAAGAGACATAAATTTACTGTTTGCTTCGGAAACTATATTCATTCTCATCACTTGCAGAAAATAAGTACAGAGTTCAGTAACAGAGGGAACTCCTCATTAGAAATGCTATTAAAAAATGCTTTGTGCTGGTTATTCTAGCCGAAATATTTGCGCGCGTGACTATTGATTTTTGCATGCACGGCCTTTGGTTATCTTTTTGCTATATTAGCAATTTGGACACTTAAGATCTGAAGAAAACATTATATTGGATTCAAAAATAGAAGCATGAAGTCACCCACTTCAAAAAACTGGCAATGGTCCATAATAAGTGTTTTGCTTTGTTATAATGTGCTGACATTACAAAAAAGAAGAAAATTCTTAAGGGGCTACTTTAACTATATTTTTCTCCTGCTTTGGGCTAAGAATTGAAAGCTGTTCTTACTGCGACATAAAAAAAGTGAAAGTTTTAATTTCTATTTGTTTTGAAAATCTCCATAGTAAAAAAAACTCGCTATTTGCTTTGAAAAACTCCTCTAAAAAAACTCGTGACTTTTTTTTAGATGGACTAAGAAGTAGTTTTATTATTTATTTTTATTTATTTGAAAGATCCTCTAATATATTTATTAAAAACAATTTCAGTTGATACTTTTAACATTTTAAAAATCAGCAATTCTGTTTTAGTTCTTTATAGCTAAAAATTAATTTTATTTCACAAAAGTTTGTTTTAAAAGATAATATTAACTGCTATGAAATCAAATAGAAAAATACTTCATAAGTAATGCGTTTTATTTTATTTAAGTTAAAACAGTAAAAAATTGAAAAAGAGGATAGTCAAGAGGATAATCAAAAAGTGCTAAAGTGCAATCACTACTTAAATTCCCCGAAAAAGGGATTTCAGAATTAAATTTTCTAATGTATCAAATGAATTCAAATCAATTATTTGTTGAACAATAAATTAAAATAGCCAACTTTTACTTGAAAATAAAAGAACGCACATATGTCGCATTTAAAATAAACTTTATATTTTTGTTTTCAAGTTTTATATCATATTTGAAATATACTTTAAATTTCGATTATTCCTAACATCGCAATAAATTATATTTGAGCTTGGTTCAAAAATAAAAGTAATAGAAATTAGTTTACTGAAAATTGAAAAAGGAAAAGTATTATTCAATAGTAAAAAAACTATCAAGGAAAGAATTACAGTTAGGACAAAACTACCCCATTTACGAAATCATTTGAATAATATAAATTCTATAGTTAATACTTATTTAATTGCTTAGTAAACTAACGATTTTCTCAAACTTGAGGACTGTTTGATGTGTATTCAACTTGAAAATTTAATAAAGAAAAATATGAGTCAAAAACCACATTATCAACTGATCACTCGATGCGTGTTATTCAAATAATTTGAAAGTAATGTTGTAGTCGTAGATCATTCAGACAAGGGATGCGATTGTTTTTGTTTTCCAGTGGCGCCATCTATGGCCAAGAATTTGACTTCTGTCATACCAATACGCCATACCCGTTTATAGGGCGAGACCCATTCATACATCCATTCACTCATCCACAGATCGTAACTTTGACCTGAATCAGAGAATGATCGATATCTGATTCAGTACCCGAAGAGGTACAATTTGTTAAGGGGACATGGAGGACTTTGTGATCCGACAGATTTATCATGTACCAATCACCGGCTGGATTTGGACTCAATTTCCTTTCTCACGAATGTGAGTCCAGCGCCTTACCAATCAGGCTATCCCAGTCAAATTTTTGAATATAATGATTATCAAAAATAAGTTTTATAAAACCTTATATCAACAGGGTAAATTTTACGAGTTTATATCTCCATATTAAAGCTGTCCCTGTAAAAAAAAGAAATCGGCTTTAATTGATTAACCGAAAGTTTCCCTGGTTTTTCTAACAAGATTATCCCTAAATCCATAATTTCGATACGTATGTTCATCACTTTGACTTTAATCTCTTCGTTATACATGTGGAAAATTATGGCTTAAAGTTTTTTTTTATTTCTGCATGAAGACATCTTCTCACTTATCTGATTTCCCCACTTAAGAGGCAGAGAAAAGCAGTAAAACGACTTTTAATACAAGCGGTAAATAGTTTAAGTTTAAGTAAGAATTACGCTAAGATGATTAAAAGCTTGACTTCATTTTTCATATTTTCTGACTACTTAGTAAATATTTTTTATGTAAGTATGAACTATTTAAAATAATATAATTGATGCTGGGAGTTAAATATTATTGGTACTTATATTTATTTTTAACTAATTAATATTTTTTTTATTTTGAGCTTGGTTGTTGATTTACTGACCAATCTTCCGTGACCGTTGGGCCTTTATTGTTGCTCAACAGAAAACTTGGTTGACTATAACCAAAGCTCTCATCTTATTAGGTGCTGCGTTGTTTTCTCCATTTCAGTATTCTTTCCATTGTCCAGGTAGTTATTAACTACTCAGACTTACATAAAAAAAATTGGAAGTCTAGCCATTGTCTAAACATTCCTTTTCCATATGCCTGTTAGCCTTTCTCTCTAGATATCTTGGTTAATGTAAGTCGTCCAACTATAGTGGATATTATTTTTATTTTGATGTACTCTGCATTTTTTTACTGTGGATTTCTTAGGGAAATATTCCCAAGTATTTTTAATTATTACACCTGTTATTATTTGCCAAAGTAAAAGAGAAATGAAGCATTCCCACAAAATTCCGCTGTCAGTCAGGAAGATCATATAAGCTGAAGGTCGACAATTTCATGACCAAGAACCTGATTGTAGATATTTGTCCAGTATTGTGAACTGGCAGACTTTACTTCCCGTTGATCTGAAACTGAGTGGGATTTAAGCCACTACTGAGGTTCGAAGACCGGTGTCGAATATGTGTATTTTTCCTGCATCCGATTTCAAGTTCTTAATCAGTTTCTCTCTCCAAATCTGCAGTTTTTTAATGACATTTTTGGTATATTTCCTATCAAACTGTACAAGATTAAAAAAGGTTATATATAACTAAAGATCGCATTAAAAAAGTGACCAACTTCTTGAGGAGTAAGGGCACAACATCAAGATTAAAACTGCATAGGAACCAATTACCGAAAAGTAGTCATGAGCCCTAGAGGGCGTTTCCTTGTTATAAACTGTTACTTCGTGTGTTTCTGAGCAGGTCACAATAGGGACGCGTCACTTACCGCGTATGATGACATTTCTCAGCATAGGATTTTATGCAATTTTAATTCTGATGGCCTTGATCCCTAGAAGTTTGGCACAGAATTTACGCGACCTGTTGTACTTAACGTTTTTATACAAGTGCATTTCAACAAAAAATAGACTAAAGTTTCCATTAAAAATGTAGCTTTAAAAACAAGACTAAATTCATTGGAATCCCAACACCCGAATAGGACAACATTGCGTAAATGCAACAAAATTTTTTTTCCTCAGCGTTGTCTTTTCAGGTGTTCTAATGATACTTAAAATATGATTGGTTAAAAGCAAGTTCATTACACAGTACGTTGTGATTTTAAATTGGTTTTTGTTTGCATTTGAATTAACAGGATTAAAAAACTATTCTTTATTAAAACATCTTTTTATTGTGATTTATATACATTTTTATACTGCATTGTAAGTTTGGTAACCCTTATTTCTGTAGCTGTTAGAATTAGTTTAAAAATACATGTACCCCTTGTGTACACTTAATGTTTAACAGTACATCAACACAAGAACGAGTTATTAGGCTCTCTATTTGGCATTTCTATTGGAAAGGGTTTCTATTATGTCTTCACCACCATTAACTAATCCAATAAGGAAGATTTTCAATAACAGGCAGGACAGATCCATTAACGGCTTAATTCATTTGCTGATGCTCTACCTTCATTAATCTAGAATCTCTTTTTTTTCCTTAAGCAATTCCTAGTGTCACATATAAATGCGTTACACGAGCTGATCTTGGTATTAGAATTTTTCATTCCAAAGTATATGTTATGGGATTTAGAGCCTGTTAGAAAAAAATTCCCTTAAGAAAACTCTCAACTTTTAATTTAATTATCTAAGTATTGCTCTTAATACGGAAAACTGCTAACGCTATTTTTAATAACCCAAAATGTGTTAGAAAGCTATGGAATAGTTTTATTAAATTTGTTTGTTTTAAAGTGAAGTAAAAAATCTTTTTTGTGAGATCAAAAAGAAATGGTTTTACCACTTGATCTTCAGGCGTTTTATTTTCCTTTTATTCGGAGTTTCATTTAATGTGAGCTTACTAATTGTTTAAGTTTTCTACTTCCAAATAAAAGTATAAATAATTATATATATCCTTATAAAGCAATTCAAAACACTCATACGCATGACTTTTTTAACGACGAACAACAAATCATTTCATTAACTCAACAACGAAGTCTCGACGAGTAATTCTTGCAATTAAAAAAAAAGAGGAATACTAATGCATTGGTGTTTTCGGCAGGAAAAATAATTCTCGTTATCTCTGAATGCGTGAGAATTTGGTGTGAGCTAATTCTGATATGATTGTTTAGATTTTAAAATGTCTTTTAAATCTATTATAAAAATTCGATTTGGTGTTAACCCGGAATAAAATGTTCCTTCGCACAATGATTTGGGTTGCTCAACACCATATTCGGAAAGATATTGCACATAAGTTTTTAAGGTATGTGAAAGTCAGATCAGTAAAATAAGGTAAAAATATAATTTCTGAGCTCTAACTACAGATTTAGACTGATTATTCATTAATTTTAAAAAGACTTCTTATTTACAAGTACACTGTTAAGTTCACAAGTTACACTGTAAATACTGTTTACTTACAGGGTGACTAACAAAACTTATATTTACCTCCAATGCCAACTACACTGCTGAAACTCATCACTTCTGCTGTAGAGGACATCAATAGAAAATATACTATATACCTTACATACATATATTGTACACAAAAACTGGGTGAGTGTATGCATCTTTCTACGCATCAAATATCTTACATCGCACAATGTAAAAAATAGTTTCTCAAAATTGAGCAAAGGCTTACCAAAAATAGCTCCGAAGCAAATAATAGTCGAATTTGTTAGCCTCATGCATTCAAAATTGAAACAGTATACATTCGTTTTTGAGCAAAGTGTATAATCTTAATAGTGATGTGAAGGGGGAAATATGGGGAAAAAGACATTTGCTGGTTTCCGGCAGGATTCGAACCAGAGACCTCCTTGCTAAAGGTAAGACCACCAAAGCTTTACACCTTAGTCCAAGTAGAGCAATGTCCTAGTATATCAAAATTTAAAGTTTGAAATATACGGGCAATCTTATGCGGTGACTGGATAAATGTACATATAAAAACATTTTTATGTCTTGGCCATCTAAGAATCGGCCAAGCGACCCAAACTCAGATGGTCAGATACGGCAGATAGTGACTTCCTCTTACCAAACTGTAAAAACTGGAGCACTGTAGCTGAGAACTGGTTAGAAGGGAAAGGACTCCACGAGAAGGCCAAGGCCAACACTGTACTGTCGTGCCAATGATGATGATGATGATAAAACTCGTATCCTTGTATATTTGTGAAAACTCCATTGAGACTAGAGTATCATTTAGATAAACCCTATATTTACTTCACTACTTCAACTACCTTTGTAAGTTAGTTCCTCTAATTTTCTATAAATTGAGCTTTCTTTGTAATACGGCTTTATTCACCGAGTGAGTGCTAATTATTCTCTAAAAGCAACTTAATTTTTATGGTAATTATTAACATTTCCATCCATTAAGTAAAGCAGGTAAAATGGAATCCATTAATATATTTTGCGAAGTAAAAATTCCTTGCAAATGCTTTTGAATTGTTCACCATATTTTTTTTTTAATGCAATACAATTTTAGTTTTCCTGAATCAGATTGGAAATAAACATAGAAGCAAAGAAACTAATTCTCTTAATGAACACTTTCCACTTTATGTTTAGATAGCTTTAGAAATAAAATAATAAAAATAAAAATAAAATAATACCCAAAGTTGCTTTCTGCTTTATATCATGCGCAGTATTTGTTTTGTTTAAGTAATCATTATATTTATCGTGATAAAAGAGAACGTTTTATTAATCGAAAGCTAGCTTCCTACTCAATTCAATTTTATTTAATGAAATGATCTTCTCGAGTTAATTGAAGAGAGGAATCTAAATACATTTCCTTTATTTGTTGAGTTAATTAGAAAAGTAATGTTTCAAGCAAATGTTTATAATTTATAGTAAGTCGGCACTTTCCTTCACAATAAGTTAATTAAGAGCAAGTTATTCAAGCGGTAAATAATCTAAAGTAATAAGAATGTTTTTCAGCAAATCTTTTTTCGGGAGCAAATGAAGATTCATAATTCATTTAAAAGCAACAAAATAAATTAAATGCCCGTTGATTTCTTCAAAAATATTAAATTAATTTTGACAATAGCGAATGACTTTATTTTAATTAGAAATAAATCAGCGTAATAAAAACATCACATCCAACAAATAATAATAATTATTATTATTATTTCGTGAATTATAAATTAATTTTAAAATATTAACATGATTCAATTTTATGAAACACGTGGAATTAATTCAACAGAAATGTTAAAATGTCTTCAGATTCTGTTTTATACCGACACGAAATAACACTACAATATTTAAATTGAGCTAAAATACTATTTTGGAGGAGTATAGTTTTAAAATTCAATTTAGTTCAATTAAATTTTTAAAGATGTGCACAGAGAAACAAATTCTAGTAAAATTACCGTTCTGTATGGTAAAGATACTTTTGGTGGAAAAAAACATTAATTCTGATTAATAAAACCAAAATATGGGGTACTTAAAGTATTCATTTGGTAATTTCTTCTTTTATATAAAAACGGTTTACCGGAAATTCTGGTTTTTAAAACTATCGTTCTTGTTACCACACAATTTAGTAAAAAATTCAAATTTGAGAATAAAACTTAATCGAATAAATAGTTATTATACCATGCTCTAAGATATCGCGATAAAATTTATGAATTTAGCGGCATTTTTTAAACTTTATCACACATTATAAAACCATATTTTGCTGTTAATTTAACCAAAATCATTACCAAAGCACTTTCGTAAAAAGACAGACTCGTTACCGACAGAACGGCAAGCCTGCCAAGCTCCTAAGCTTTTTGGAAAACTTTCTTCTAGTGGTAGCTAAATGTATGCATTGATATATTACTCTCTCTCTTTTATAAATTAGATTTAACGTATTTTTCACACCACTACTTGTAAATTATTCGAAAGCTCATATAAAAAACTATTCTGTTCCATCTCTCACGTTATGAAGCGTTTAAAATGTCGGCAAATTTAGCAAACTTCTACAGGCTTTATGTTTTTAATGGTTGTATGTATATATTGAGCATTGTACTTAGCAGTCCTGGAACGAGGGTTCGAGTTCCAGAGTTGACATCAGAATATTTCCTCCATTCTCCTCAACACATCATCAGAGTTTTTCAGAGTTTGGCACTCTCCAGTGCTCATTACCAAATGAAATGCCTAGCTCCAATATTAAGTTAACTTCTCTTTCACTGTTTTGAAACCATGCTATTTGTAAATGGTTGAAAAGCGTATTGTTTTTTATTAATTGTTTTATAATTATGCGAGTTGTAAATTGTTTTAAAACCATAATGGTAACAGATGTTCTTTACCTTAAACTTTACGGTTAATTGAATGGGCAGAATGCTGCCAGTTATTTTACCATAATTTTAAAATAAAAATTCTAACAGTGGGATTTAAAATTAAGGAAATTATTTATTTTTCACTGAAAAGATAAATTAGCATTTTAGCAGCAATGTTTATATTTAAAAAAATAGTTTAAGTACGACACACAGTACCATAATATATTTGTTTTAGATGTCAGTAGTAATCATCAGAAAAATTATTTATTTTACTGCAATTTCTTTATACTTTCAAAATTTCTTAAAGAAAAAATGTATAATTAAGATTATTTATTAATTTTGGTTATTAGGTTATTGCTAATTTGTTTCGGGAAAAAGATTAGATAAATTTATTTTATTCTCTTATTGAGATCCTCAAACAATTTAGAATAGCTAATCAGAAACATTACTTGACAGTTCTTCTTCAAAACATTCTAACCTCCTACATAAAACTATTTTATTGTTCTTCGACAAGTCTTTCATTGGCCTGAGACAATTGTTTCTTTTTTAGGGAAATAAAAACTACTGAGTAGCTCACTCAAGCCAATACAACTATCACCTTTTAAAAGGAAAAAGGTCTGCTATGCTAGAAAAAAATAAACGAGAAACTCAAATAACAAAGTTAGTAGTTCAGTTCAATTTTGAAAAAACCCTCTTATAGATTGAACTTGCAAATGGAGGGAAGTCTAAAAGAAAATAGTTGCAATGTTGGCAGTGAAAAGTCAATTTTTTTTCCCAGACAAAATAGCAGAAACTTTCTTTTTGAGCACTTTTTTTTTGTCTGTTTACTTGATGGAATTTGATATTTTATCAGATTGTAAAATAACATTATTGTTTGAGTGTTAGAAGGGGTATTGCAAGTACAGTAAAATAATAAAAAATATCAAAACTAAAAACTTTTTCTCCTTGATTTGACTGAATCAAACAGTATTTCAGTGAAGGAATTTTCATAATTTTAAAAATTTGTCCTCTGGGGTATTGTTTTGACTGTTGAAAAACGAATTAACTTTACTAAACTTCTGATTTTCGGAGGTACTAAAATGTTATTCGGTTTACTAAAATGCGATTTTCGGTTTTTTTTTCAAGCTCTTAAATTAAACAAAAGAGGAAAGAGTCAGTTTTCTCATAAATATTAAAAAAAAAGATAATTGCCTGATTCTCAGTTTGGTTTAAACTCGATAAGAAGCCGAAAGAATTTTTTTCTAAATAAATTTTAATGTCGTGAAAGAAAGAATGCTTATAATATTAATTGGTAGGTTAATCTCCTAAAAAATCATTATTTTCACGAAATTTACTCTTGAGTATTATAATTACGAAATTATATTCTTTAGCCTATTTAGCAACTACGCAATAAAAATAAGATTTTATTATGAATTTTTGAGTAAATACAATACTAAATGACTCAGCAGAAAGAAATTTGGAGGGACATTATAAGGATTGAAACAACCCACCAACAAATTTTCAGAATTGTCATCGTACCTAGAGGATCGCTTTTCAATTATGAACTTCTTGTTTCAGCTCCTTTGAACTGGTACTTTAATTTAATTTTACATCATTAAAGTTAAATTCAATAAATTTAATTACGTAAATCCAATCATTCTTATCATCATGTTTATTTTAATTATACATTAACTTGATGTTTTCTATTAGTTATTATCGAAAACTGTATTAACGAACTGTAACTGTATCTTTTTATGTATTTATCTAAATTATCTTAATTTTGCATTTATTTCGTATTTTTATAAAATTAACGAAGAGTATAGTTAGATAGTCCTGTAACAACCGTTTTTTCGAATATTACCAACTGTAATTCTCGTCAATTTAGACATCAAATCAATAAATTGTAATAAAGCAGATACTTTCGTGTGTATTGCTCAAAATCATTGTAAAATAAAAGAAAAATGCGGAAAGGAATACCAGGTAAAAGATGAACAATCGGGAAGCATCCCTAGGGGTGAATAATGATATTTCTGGACATTGGTCACTCTAGTGTTCTTAATCCTTATGCTGGATCCAACCTTTCCTTTGAAATGACTACACTGTAAAAAGTTCAGAATCAAATTACAATATCATGTAACTGCACTTTGTGTGCATCATCCGTAAAATACATTTGACCTTAAAATAATTTGCTGAATCTTTACAGTTCTATTTATTTCATCAGAGTGATTCAGTGATTTTGATGTAATAATTCCGTAAAAAATACGGTATATCAACTTTTTTGTTCCGTAACTTGTTATAGTAAAAATTAAATTTACGGTAAAAAGTACCGGCACACTGAAAGCCGGTACTGATTGGGAATAATTTTTACCATACAATCTAAACAACCCTAAAATGATTCATTCAGAAATTTAAGATATGAAAATTGCTATGAGTAGCGAGAAATGAAAACACACTGAAATGCTTATTTTTCAAGCAAGCTATTTTTTTAAAATTTTATCTTAGAACTAATTTCCTTCGCTTTATTTCATTATGTTAATCCGTTCAACAATATAATTGTGTTATTACGTAATCCGTTCAACAATAAAAAGCAATAGTTTGAAATTGTGTTAGATGCGGTAAAATATATTTTATGATTAAGTAACGACATAACGACCGAGCGATTCGGATTTCATTTATGAATACTTTATCAAACCTCGAAGATCGATTCAATTGAATTTCTGATACATTTCTTAAGCCTTACCAATATGTTTAAACAGCACTCTGACATAAAAAAAGATTATACAGCAATCTATTACTGAGGCATTTCAAACATTATTTGTAAATATATTGAAATATGTTAAGTAAATTAAAGATGTCTAAATTTTAGAAAATTTTCTGTTTATTTTCTTTTGCTTCAGGTAATGTGAAATGGAGAAAAAAAAGGAAGTGAAATACTTATAAGCGTTTGCAAGTGCCTAATTGACGATTTTTTGATCAAATCTTGGTAACTTATTTTTAATAATACATAGTTAAAAATAATGCAAAAACGTTCATACCTTACAATACATATTTTTACGAACATTAATATTTTAAACAACAGAAAAGAAATAAATAGTTGCAGATAAAAATTATATTCATGAAATTGTTTCTCGATAAACAAGCTTTTATACTGTTCACAAGAAATGTAAAAGTAAAAAATCACTTGAATAATTCCTTATGCATGACAAAGTACACGATAAGTGATTTTTACATTAGCGGATTCAACTTTTCATATTATCCATATAGTGCAGAGTTAATCACTTTTTTTTAATTTTATTTTATAACTACTGTCGAACAGCCGACTCATTTTCAGGCTAACGACTATCAATATTCAAACCTGTAGTCTTGCAGTTTTGAGCTCAATCCAGAAGACAAGGAAACCCCCGGTTCAAACAATGGAATAATACTACTTACTCAAGTTTACGTTACATGTGGAGAAAAATTCAAAAAATTCATTTGCATGTATAAAAATAGCTCGTCTCCCTTTAACCTTTAAAATTGTATTTAGTCCGCGGAAATTCCATCACTGGATTTAAAGTCTTAACGCTTTGCGTTTTGTATTATGATATTAATTAATTAAATTATTATTTTAATAGCATTTGTTTGATCAAGTATTTTAAATCTGTTTTTTTCAGCTATTATTTTATATTACCATTATGCACACATAAAATAAAAAAAGAAAACTGTTTATTAACATAATAGCTATGCTAAACGAAGAATTTATTTATCATATGAAGGAGTTTGAAAAATTAACTATTCCTCTTAAGCAAGATTCATTTAATATTTACCTTACCGATTGTGAAAAAATTCTTTGACGTAAACATCACAAATAAATTATTTCTTAAGCCACTATACAATTTACTTAATGAAACAAATTAATATTTATACAGACTCAAGAATTTAATCAACAACAACACGCCAATAAGGTAGGTCCTCCTTCTTGACCAGTAAAGAGTGATTCAGAGTTGCCCGCTAGAAAACAGAACTAATTTTGTCAAACTGAGATACCTGGTTTCCCCCCACACTCCCAGATACTAGAGTGCTTTATACTCTAGGCACTCTACCTGATACTTATAGATATTGTTTTAGTATTCATTTACAATTTGGCTAAGTAAAACACAAACATATTTCATTGAACGCTAAATTAAAACGTTTGAAATTCCAAAGATAAATTTTACTGAATGCAGCACAGATGTATGATTTGTTAATATTATCATCATAAAATATACTTTTTGTTTTATTTCTGTGCATTAAAAAATCTATTTCAAATGTGACAGAAGAACGTCGAAAAATCAACACGCAAACCTGAAATAAAAACCAATAACATTGTTTGTTTAAGAACTTCTAAATACTTCACTTGAATAAACTTGTAAGTGATATTCAATGAAAATAAATGAAAGAGTAACCCACGCCATGAGTTCAAAAAGTTATTAAAATGTCACCATGCATCTCATACTGATTAGCGAACGCAAAGATCGAGACGTTGATTAACTTTTACCCAACAACTTTTCTTATTTAAAAGAGTTCATGTTTACATTATCTAAAGATAATTTTTTTTATTTTCTTCAGATCTTTTACGACTAAAGAGAGTGTTGTGAAAAGTAAAAATTTCGATAAGAATTAATTTTTCTTTCGTTTACTTTCTTTAATGAATACGTGAATGCGTGGGTTCTGATTTATAATTCAACAAAACTAGCTATTTAAACTAATTGAGTACGATAAGAAAATTAAAGGTACAGATAATTGAAAATGATTAAGACTTTTCCTAATTATTTTGGCTTTTTAAAAGTAAAGTTTTGTAAGATATTTCTCCTGAGCAGCTAAATATATATCTTTTAATTATTTCCTCTTTGATAAGAAGCAGTTAGATATAAATTCCAATTAATTTGCTTTTTTTAAAATTTTGATGTTCAAATCATTTTACTTTTATTGAAGTAACATTATGTAAGAATTTTGGATAAGTAATACATTTATATCATTGTCAGTATAATTTTATCTGAATAAAGAGAAATAAGGAAAACTTATACAACTATTTTTTTTTAAAAAAAAATTGATTACTCATAAATAAAAAAGAAATAAATACACAGGTGGGCGACCTTTGTGTTAAAATACAAGCTAAGGCAACAACGTTAAAGAGCACAAAAAATTTATAAAATACAGACAGCTGTTTCGGATGCTCAAAGGGCAACCTTCATCAGTACATCCTGTCGCCCTGATGAAGGTTGCCCTTTGAGCATCCGAAACAGCTGTCTGTATTTTATAAATTTTTTGTGCTCTTTAATGTTGTTTGCCTCAGTTTGTAAAAAAGAAATATTTAATAATTTGAACGTTTGATCACCGATTTAGAAAGGAAGAAAATATATCGGTATTTGTTGTGGTTTTTTAAGCAAATATGAAATATTGAAATAAGAATACTTCGATACCATACCAGAAAAATCGGTTCAACATTTAAACATATTATTACTGTCTGAAACCACAGTACAGTACAAATTTGCTGATTTCTTAATGAAATGCTAAATTGAACCATGTTTCTAATCAAGTTGAACTCTAGTATAGAGTAATAAAGCTTAAGAACAATATGGCCCAAATTAGCATCATTTTAAGACTGCAGCAATTTCAGCTTATATTGCGACAATTTTGGTTTGACACGGTTCAAAAGTCTTGACAGTGTAATCACTTTACACTGAAAAACAATGTAGCAGAAACTGCTAGAATATAGCAAAATTAACCGTGTTTTTGGTCTCTATAGAAACATCAAAAATCTCGGTATTTTTTAACGAAGCGCTTTGGTAATTATTTTGATAAAATCAACAGTAAAATATAGTTTTAAAATGTACGATAAAATTTGAAAAATGTGGTAAAATTGGGTAATTTTATGAGTATACATTAGAACATAGCATTGTTTTGATAAAATTTACTTTTCATTTTTGCGTTTTTTAATAAATGCGTGGTAATAAAAACTGTAATTTTTAAACTAGAATGTCCGGTAAACCCTTACTATATGAACGAAAAAATAACCTACTGAATGATTTAAATATCGTATATTTTAGTTTTTATTACCAAAAATATATTTTTTAACCAGTAATGTTATTATCATACAGTATCATAATTTAATGTAATAAGAATTTTTTTCTCCGCATTATAATATTTTGGGATCGCTTAGAACGAAAAGAAATTAGTAAAATTTACAAATGAAAAAGATATTTAAATGTATAAAGTATGCAACAGAGAGAAATTAAAGATGATAATTAATTTTAATACATTTAATTTTATAAATTTAATTGTTAAGAAAATTGTTAGAAATTATATCAAATCTTAGATAAGACACATTTTCGAAATCGACATTAAAAAAAGTTAGATACATGGTTGAGAAGTAAATAAGTATAAGCTTATTTAAGGATAACTAAAATATTTATTTATAACTGGTAAAATATTTATCTCTATGTTTAAATACAGAGACTAGTAATGAGTTCCAGCTAAAAAATCTGATATTTCCCAAATTCTAAAAATGAACTCTTAATATATAATGCAAATCCAACTTAGACTAAATGAAATATTGTTTCAGCTTCCCTTATAAATAACATCTAAAACTATACAGATTGTCTTTTCAATATTTAACGAAGCTATAAAATTAGAACACTTTCACAATTTCTTGTCACCTGCAAAGTATGATGCATCAACCAAATTGCATTACCGAGTCAATGAAGTTTTATTTTTTTTATCTTTGCCAAGTAAAATGAATTGAAAAAACGTATTCTTGTTTTTCTTCGTGTAATTTATCGCCAATTTGAGCTGCTTGACTGCCTCAGTAAGAGCTAGATGGGTAACAGCCACACCCAAATATGACAGTTATGCGAAGAATAAGAAAAGTAATTTTTTAAAAAAATACGCTAAAACCAAGGAGGAAATTGTGTTATTTATATGATAAGAGGGATTGTTTTGGCTTTACTTATAGAGGCGTAATAAAAAATACTAAAGCCAAGCCCGAGTTTAATATTATTTTAATCGACAATTATAATTTTTAATCACCAAGTATATTTTTAACTGCCAAATATTATTTTCAATTGCCAAAAAATATCAATTTGTTAAGACATTTCAAACTTTTAATGACCCTTGACTTTGCAAAGAGCAAAATCAATAATAATAATATATAACGTAGCATTTTAAGTTTAATAAGTTTTACATTTTTATACTTAAATACTTAATCGGTATAATTTTTGTTTACTTGATCAGTTAGGCAAGTTTAAAAATATGTTGTAAACCCAACGGTTTATTCCTGCTAATGAGTTTGACACCATTGTCAGATCCACGATTCGTATCTTTATTATATGACACGTAAGGAAATTTGATAAAAATAACGAAGTCAAGGTTTGAAATAATATTTTGGCTTTGTTTAGGCATAAATTTAAACATAAAATTAGCATGGAAAGTAAAAGGAAAAATAGGATATGGCATAATTTTTTTAAATTTATTCACTGCAATTTTTACCTCTATTAATGTATCTTACTCATCCAAAATTCTGTATTATTTATAAACTTCATTACTTGAATGAAAAAAAAAATTATAAGATTTTCTTTATAATCATAATCTATTCCTTAATAGTTCAATGACTATTTTAAATTATTTATTTATTTATTTATTTTTTGGTAGATTCCATAAATAGCCAAAATTCGATCCTATTTGTCCATGAATGCTTGAAAAAACGTAGGGTAAAAATTCGTATTTTAATACTATACTGAGGATAGAGATGACTGAAAAAAAATTTTATTTCGGAAAATTTACTACTTCAGAGAATACGTTTTATTACCACTTGTATAGGATAAGTTAATTGAATTACACGTAAAATAAAGTTCTAGGCTAAACGCACAAAGATTAGCCGAAGGCAAACGAGTAAAAACTCGTGCATAAATCAACGAATAATTGAGTTAACTACTCAATAAATCTGTGAACCAACGAATCAGAAAATTAGTAAATGCATAAAACAATGATTCACTGATTCAGATTCAATAAAAAATTAAAAGGTCAACGATTCAATAATTATCACATCAATAGACAAGGAAACCAACGAATCAGAGAATATAAGAGAATTAATAAATTTCTGAATAATAAATGAAAAATTAATAAATATGTGAAACAAAAAATCAGTGTGGGAATTAATTAATCAAACAATCATCAAATCGATGAATAAGCGAATAAATTAGTAAATAAAGGAAAGAAAAATATATAAGCGAATAAGTTAAATAAGCAAATGAATGTAAAGGCAATCAATGAATAAGAAAATAAATGAAGATATGATGCATGAATCAGTTTATTTATGAATCAAGGAATCAATAAAATAGTTAACTAATGAATAAGTGAACTAATCCGGAATAAATGGAACTAACCCCCATTTGCATTACATGGAGAGGAAAATCTCCCATGGTTAGCTTAACGGCAAGGGGACTCTACACTTATTTATGTTATTCTCTTATTTATAAAAAAAGTATTGAATTACTAATCTAAAATTACAAAAAAGAGTCGGAATAAAAATTTTACTTCAGACCTATCCCACAGCTGCAACAGGAATAAAAAATGACTATTAAGACCATAAAATTGCGGTTGCGCAAAAATAGTTTTTTACTAGTTGATTCGAAATATTTACGGTTAATTTATGTTGTTACATGTATTGCATTATTTTTAATTTCGTTTCAACTTTTTTCTTCAAACTATTACATTATAGAAGGGGTGGCTCAGGGGATAGAGTCCACACCTCCCAACGAAGTGACCCGGTTTCGATCCCACTGATGACTGAGATTTCAATTCCGCACCAGGTTACCTTTGATCACAGTGATGACGTAAAATATCCTCAGTGGTAGACGGATTATGGGTTTGATTCCCCTTGGCATTAGGCTAAACATGGGATATTTACGTGGTTTTCCTCACCATGTAAGGAAAATACGGGTTTGTCCATCAAAATGTCTACTGCGAAGGGAAATTTCTCCCTATACTTGATCCAGGAGTTCCCTTGTCTTCTGAATAAGGTGCAAAATTGCAAGGCTATGAAGTTGAACATTATTAGTCATAAACCCAAATATTGGGTCGTCTGTTCAATGACGGTTATCAAATAAAATAAAACTATAACATTATAAATTCATCATTCCAAAAGTGTGCTAAAATCTTAATTATTCAGATAATTATTTTTTATTGCTGCAAAAATTTATTCAACTGCTAAAAAATTTATACCAATCTAAATCATCTCGGAATTTTATGTCTCTGTCAAATATAATTAACTTTTTTGGTAACTTTGCTATAAAAATATCTTTAAGAACACAAAACATGACACCAAGTTAATAAACATTTTAAGCGAAAAAAATATTTGGTTTCTTCTACTTTTTGGAAGAAATGCAAGTATTTTTTTTTTGTTTTACTATAAGAGTATATCTGTTATAATGAGCAAATGATTTTTACTAGTTCCTTTTCCTTTAAATATCTCAAAGCATAAAATAGTATTTTATTCATTTTATTTATATTAACAAAAAAGCTTTAAGAGATATTTTTTGTACCCTGTTTTAGCTTCTGAGCAATTAAATTATAATTTTTCACTTTCTTTAAAATATTAATTGCTTTATTAAAGAAACTCATTAATTTTTTCTAAGGTAATTAAATCCAGGAAAGGAAAGAAATAATACCCTAGTTTTTGCTTAAATAAAAATTATTCTTTTTATTTTTATTGTTATTGAATTTTTTTCAAACAATTAGATTGTGTGATAAAACGTAATAAATGCGTTCAGAGAAAAAAAAAAACCTTTTTTTGTAATTAGAAAACAGCATTATCCTTATCGTAAAAATAAATTACTTACTCTTGTTATATTCTGTTCAAAATGTATCATTGTTTCTTCTTAAATTTTAGGTTTTGAAATATAAGCTGTAAAACTTTTTACACCTTAGATTTCAAAATCTGTTTGACCTTTATTAAATTAAATGAAGGAAACAAATGGAATTCTGAATGAAGAACAAAAAATGGAGTGCAGAAATTCTTTGGATATGCAAATAATATAAATATAGGCAAATAATATTTTACTTCTATTTACACTAAACAAGTGAGACCATGTTTTGCAGATTGCGACTACTCCCCATGTTTAAAGGGGCGGGAATTCAACACTTTAAAAAAAACAGTACCTTTTGCGTCTGATTTCGTAGCCCAAAGTATCGTCTGCATGGAATAATTAATATAGTTATTGCAGAATTCGCAATTGCATGGATTTCAGCGAATTTTCAAGTTTCGAAAACAAGAACTCAAAATGAGTGTTGGTCATTTTGTGTCACATAAGGCCACATAAGGTACAATCTATGGTGACGATACGAGGTACATATTGTTGCACCTTGGGCTGATTTTCCTTACTTATAAAAAAAAATTAAGTATCTCACAGTATTCGTTCACAAAAGAAAATTTATTATTACAGAAAAGTAAAATGTATTTCTCAGATAATTTTCAATAATTTGTAATTATAATTTGCATGAAATAAAAACATGAGAAGACAAACTCTATCTTCAAAATCATTGTACTTATTTATTCCTCACTTATCGCGTTACTTAAATTGTAAATTTATAAACCAAATTTATATGGATACATATTTTGAATATCTTAAAATTAATTATATACTAAATTTAAACATTTCAGCGAAAACATTGATAAATAAACTAAACAATAATTTTTAAGTCATGTATTCCTTAAGAGTCATTTTCCAGTTACTTGAATTTTCACTATGTTATAGTTTTGCTCGTTATTTCCATTACATTGTATTCATTTTTATAAAAGAATATAAACAGTCTTAAGAACATATTAAAAATGTGACAAAGTGTTTGAAAAAATAAAAATATATTTTATTTATTTTTTATTGCCTCTGTATGCACAGTATTGTTTTATTCGTTTCATCACTTATTATTAAGAGACATTTAAAACACACAAAGAAATTACAGTTATTAGAATGTTGTAATGAAGTTTCCAAGCAATTTAAAGTTTTATCCTGAACTAAATTATGTATTATCATCAAATCTATATTTCGCGTGCATCAACATTGCTGAGAATCTCTTATTTTTCATAAAAACAAATGTCAGATATGCGAGATAGCGATAAAACTAAATATTAGATGTTCTAAATTATGGTTATGTTTTAAATTCAAATAACTATTTTGAAAGAACTTCCAAAAGGACCATGTTCATGGAAAGGATTGAATTTCCTTTTAGAAGAACATATTTTTGGAAAGTAGCAGTTTTTTTAAGAAAATAAAATAGCCAACTGTCATAGTTTTCGAATTATATAGTAAACATCAGAAAGAAAATTTCTTTCTAAACCTATAATATTATTATTACTTATAACTCTAAAATTTGAAACTTGTAAATATTCCATCAAATGAAAATAATAATAATATTTCAACGAGAACCTAGATAAGTATTTTAATTAAAATTAGAACGTGTAAGCACATCCGCAATAGACAGTTTGTTGGTCAGGTGGTCACGGAAGTTAAGGTTTTACTATTTCGAAATAAACATTCTGTTGGTAGCACCCTAATCAGCATTACGCACCGACCACATTTATTTGCCAGAGGGGAAGGTACACATTGCTGAGAATCTGGTTGGGTTTCATACTACCACCTATGATAGAATCCCAGTAGTTCATAGTCCCTTTACAGCATTATCGGAGCCCAAAATCAGAACATGGTATAGTAATCATACATTGTAAATTATTCCTTATCAAATTACGGCATAAAATACAAGTGCATTATTCGTAAAATTTATTTTAATGGTAGAATATTGATGTCTTTCAGCATAGCCGAGAGGTTAGAGTTCACGATTAGAAAGTAATATAAGCTTATATTACATTTACCAGCGGGTGACCGAGCTCCGCTCGGAGAAAACAGGTATCGAAGCTAACTCGAAGATTTAAATTTTCAATTGTGATTTATCAAAACAATACATGCCATAAGAAAATTTGTGAAACCATTGGTGAAAAGATAACCGGTTAAAGTGCACCATTGTAAACTATCTAAACAAAGTTTGGAAAGGGAACTATTCTATACAAAGGTAAAGTTTGAAAAGTCATAGGAAATAAAATGTAATTGATAACAAAAAATTATACAATTAAAGACACTGTTCACAACGAATTCGTAAATTTGCTTCCGTTCATCCGCTTCTTGAAAATTCTTGTCCAGGAAAAGGCGTCGATGAGAGAGGTATTGTCGAGCATAAAAGACGATGTAAACTCCGCAGGAAGACGCATCATCTTGGTGCATCCTTTCAGCTTTTCATTCGTAACAACGGTATTCAAAACGTGTCGCAGTATTTTTCTCAAAGCAGCATCGATGGGCAGCGGGTTGTCGACTGGAGCGCAGACTAATAGTTGACGTTCTCCATAGCTTGCTTCGTAAATTCCTAGCATCCAGTGCTCGCCTCTATCCATTTGAGCTCTCTTGTGAATGGGAATGAGTAGCACGTCGAATCCTTGTTGAACGCCGTACAGATAGTTCTGGTCGCCTTGTTCTGGTCGCTGATATCGTTGAGAAGAGCCATTCCTTCATAAGCGCCATCCGCTGTTGTAACGTAGAAGCGTGCGACAAATTCAGGGTGAAGTACGGCAACTTTGACGGTCGGCGTAATGGAGAAGCATTCTGACAATGACGGTATCTTCTAGTTGTCCATTTGCGAGTTGATCGCTTGTTGTTCCAAAATTCCGGCTCCTTGAAGAATTTCATGTAGAGGTGCGTTCTGCATGTTGAAAATGTAGCTTGAAATCTGATGAATGTTGAAACGTCGGACTTTGTTGACGGTGATTTGAAATCGAAATCAGTTCCTTAAATGCTTTTTTGGAAATTCGAATATTTGGATATTGAAATTTTGAACGAATCAAAAAGAACGAATCTTTTTAGTTAACGAACGAGCGCTAAATTCAAAATTTCATTAACAAATTTACCTTAGTAAAAAGCAGTGGAATTAGAATCGTACTTTTTCAAAAGAAAATTTAGTAAAAATATCAAAGTTATCCTTATTTTTTCTTTTATATTTGTTTTACCGTAATTTTGTGATTTAAAAATAATCGTGTGGTCATCAAACTTTATTAGTTCGCCATATTGGCTATAGATGGCAGCACGTTACCGCTTGAAACTTATTAGGCAATAGACAAA
>NC_092207.1:70447549-70489467 GCF_043381705.1 Parasteatoda tepidariorum
TTTTTTTAATTTATTTTCAGATAGGGATTCTAAACTTATACTTTACGAGTAGTCATTACTGAACATCTTAAGGATTGATATTTAAAATGCTCTACATGTTTCGAGATAAAAATAACAATTCCAATAAAATAAATAAATAAAAACTAAATTTAAGTCATAATAAGTGTATTTATGATTCGTTTTATAAGTAATAACATATGCATTGATATTTAGAATGTTCTATATGATTTTGAGCGAAATATTATTTAGCAAATAAAGATAAATTATGCATAAATAAACTAGCGTACTAAGACTTTTTCTACAGAGTAAAAGAAATATTCAGGGCAAATAATGACGTTTTCAGACTCGGTTGTTCAAGACTGTTTGAAGTCCTACAACAGTCTTGTATATTTTTACACAATTGTGCTCTGTCAATTACAGATCAAGGGGAAAAAATTGCAACACTAACCTCCGATTGCTGTTTAAAGTTATTTTGAATTATTATATTGCGAAATATTTCCTCTGCTGTAGATTGTAATATTATGCACTGTTAGAATTTTCATTCTAAAATTAGGGTAAAATAAGCGACAGCTGTCTGTCCATCCGATTAACCATAAAAATTTTTTTTTGACCTTTACGGCATTAAAACCATTTACAACTAGTACAGTTAAAAAGCCACGAATACCAAACTGTGCGGATTTTTAGCCATTTACAACTAGCATTGTTTCAAAACCGTTGAAAAGAAATTTAATTGGACATAGCAGCTAGGATTTTCATTGGGTATTGGGCATTGGAGAATGGAGGCACAAATTGTGGAGTACAAGACACTGGAAACTCTTCATGAGTTGAATGCAATGGAGGATATATTGTGAAGGTCAACGTTGGAACTCGAACCGTAGTACTTTCGGTCATGATATTGACAGATTAGCCATCTCGGCTATAATATGTACGCAGTTGCAAGGAACTAAGTTGCATCATTAGGTGGGCTTAGTTCACGCGATAAAATTCTAGTTGTTTAACCGTATAAGGTTAAAGTAGTTAATAAATGGTTTTTTTGTGCAGTTTACAGTTTGATTAGCATCTTATTTACGGTTATTTGACTGTTTTGTTTGAATATGGTAAAATAACTATTAAATAAATTGGCATTTAACCATTTTTCCGAGAAATTTATAACAATTTGGTAGTTTACTGTTGGTAGTTAAATAGTACAATTTTCCATCAGTATTAGTGACATTAATTTAACTAGTGGGTCCTACCCTGTGTTTGTCAATTCTTCCCAACTCCCGAAGATTGCTTTACTTTGCAAACCAAGCTCTCTTTGCTCGACTCTTAACTCACGCGAAAGATGTTCAAGTTCAAGGACCTTAATTTGAATTAATTATTAAAATTTTTAAAATTAATTCCTCTTTAAAATATTAAAATGTTTTGCGCGTAAGTTTTTGGAATAAAAAAAATTTTGATCGAAATAAATTACATACAATAGAAAACGTGCGGAAACAAAATAATAATTATTATTTAAAAAGAAAGCAATGTGTGTGTCTCTTACGGACACTTTCAATGTTATGTCTCGCATAAGTGTCATCAAAGCTTTCTTCTGTCTTTTCTTATTATTCTTCAAAAGCGAAACAATAAAACTAATATTTATTTTTCAATGAATATCAATAATATTAAATAAAATTATTTTCTTTGAACCTGCATAAGTATATTTAAAGCATCACATAAAACAATTTGCTTGTTGATATGTACCTTTAACCTTTTAATTCTTCCTAACCGTTACAGAAATGTAAGGTATTTTTGAAGTTATTTGAGGTTGTTTTAAGTTGTGGTCATGGTTGATTTGTGGTTTATTTGAAATTGATTTCAAAAACAACCTTAATCTCTCAAGGTACCGAATTAAGGCGTTAGAAGTTATTTCATTCACAGTTTAGGTTCTTTTGAGGTTGATGAAAGAGCAACCAGTTCAGAGCAACCAGCTCAGAGAGGTTGTTTTTGGGATGTACAGATTATGTTTCCTACACTTCAAGCAAATGCGGAAACTTGAATAATTTCATATTAATTCGTTCTAAGCTAAAATTATTTCAGAGTTATATATAAGGTTGATTTTGTGGTTGAAAATGAGGATTATAATGAGATTATTCATGGTGCAAAACATAACCTCATTTCCTATCTCATGTGTATTTCCTTACAACTGTCCACTTCAAAACAACCTCTAAAACAACTTATTTTTTGTGAAGGATTTTATAGTTCTGCTTCAGCTTTTCGTTGCCCACGCGAGAAAAGAATTTTCATTCAGAAATTTGTAAATATATACTCTTCATATTTATGACAGCTCAAACCCCTGATATTTCAATTCTATACAAAAAGAAATTAAGATTTTTTTCATTGCCATGTAATAAAAATGTATGTATTGAATATGAATAAGTTGCACTCTACTNATTTCAAATTAATATTGAAATGCACATTTTTAGAATTTTCTACAGTGAAAAGTTTTCGGAACTTCAGTGTTCAAATAAGTATACAAAAGCTAGACGTTAAGAACGTATCCAATGAGCGAGTAAAGCGATCATCGGATTGCGAAGCAATCCGAAATGAACTGCGAAAGCAGTTCCGGGGGTTGGTGAGCGCCAGCGAGCAGGGGGCGAAGCCTCCTAGTAAACTAAAATATCACTTAGAGAAATATTATTCGATATTAAAGAAGATAATTAATTGTACGTATCTGCAAAGCAAACTATTTATAATGAAAACTAGTAATGTTCTCTTGACGTCACGAAAAAATAAACATTTTTTTAAGGGACTAAAAGTATTTTCTGGTTCACTACAAGCAAAAAGTCATTTGTCAAATGCAGTATTTAATGTTTAACATTTATCAAATCTACTGCGTTCCAAAAAATAAAATCACGGCTTAAAACTTGTTTAAGCATTCGGAATAAATTGCTCTTTTGAAGAAAACGCAGATTATTACTTTTTCTCTTTTCTTAAAGGGAAACATTATTCTTCATTACGGTACAAGATTATTCAGTTTTTACTGAGATTTTAGTTATTTTTAAGCTCATTTAAACTTTTTTCATGGAATAAAAAGGTAAAAAAATTTATAAGTGATCATTATTCAATTTTAACGCGGAAAATAACTGAAAAAGCAAAACTTATAATTGCTGGTATCATAAATCATAAGATACAAACTTAATGTTTTGTATTAATTAATGAAATAGTAGAAATGTTTCTGTTCAATGAGTATATTTTTCTAGCTAATTAAGGGTGTATTTATAATAACATAAGGAGTTTAAGGCCCCATTCCACATGAAGTGATTTTTTTAAAATAATAATGAAAAATAGACATTTTCAGCAGTGTAGTGACTATTTCCATTTTTTTCTTTTGAAGAAGAAGAAAGAAAACTAAACGGATAGGCGAATATTTGCTGAAAGATAACCTAAATAAATTATGATCTAATGATCGGATTTTCACATACTGAATCTCAAAAATTCTGATATGTTAGCGCATACAATATTTTAAGTTAAAAAATCAGACACAAACTTTCGCTGAATTAATATACCTTTTATCCGATATATTTGGATTCGTTCCCTCAAGATATAATAGATTTTTATTTTATTTTATAACCGTCGTTGAACAGCCGACCCAATTTCATGGGTTTACGACTACTAATGTTCAACTCCGTAGCCTTGTAATTTTGAACCAATCCAGAAGACAAGGAAACTCCTGGATCAGTACCCCCAGAGGTATTGATTTGTTGTGGGAACATGGAGGACTTTGAGACTCGACAGATTTAACGTGCATCAGTCACCATTTACTACACGGGGAGTCTTCGGCCGGCGAGGATCGAACCCACGACCTCTTGGATATGGGCCCAGCGCCCTACCGACCAGGCTATCCCGGTCCCAAGATATAATAGATTGCCTCAATCTGGAAAATATGTTCTCAGTAGTTCAACCAGGAGAGTGGACGAAAATTTGGACCCATTAATGTTAATTTTATTTCATGCACGTTATTACATATCTCAATGACTTTTAATGTGAATTGAAATATTTTTGCTCACATTTTTAAAATTTGTTTACGTAAAGCGAATTCCCTGCGGAAATAAATTTTTAATAGACATTTATTATTTTTTGTAACAGTAAGAAAATTGAATTGAAGAGCTTACACTTTTTTGCATTATTTTGATTAATGCAAAGATTGTAAATTTACGAAAAAAAATAAACAAAGTTTGAATGAAATCATTTGAGCTTTCTCAGAAACTGTGAATCAGATTTTGTTCGTGGTTGATTTTATATATGGTGTACCCAAAGGGCGGGTACTATACTGTAATTTGATTCAGAATTTTTACAGTGCACAGGACCTGAAAGACTCCATTCCTAAAGCAAGCAAATGGTTATTTAGTAAAATATCTTTAATTTTACCAAATAACCCTGAATTCCGGTACTTCACGCGCACTTGTTGTATGCTTAACAAAGGCACACAGCACCTTAGGAACGAAATTTTTATGCCAATAACTCAATTTAAGGAAAAATAAACTATTTTAAATGAAAAATAAATAAAATATATTTAATGTATCGGAAACATATTTCTGATTCAATATTTTTTTTAAAAATTCAGCCTCGCATTCAGTCCCGCTTAACAGCACTAATAAAAGATCGTGCTCTGAACTGTTTTACATTAACATACCTAATATGCAAAAATACTTTATTTGTGAATATTATTTTTTTTAGTTTTTTATAGTTTCCCAAAAAGCAATAAAGCATGTAAATTGAATTAGATTATGCAGCAATAATGGCAAATTTGAATATTTATTCATCCTCTTAGAGTTACTGATTTATCGTTATCTTGCCAAATTTTGAGTGTTATTCTATTAACAAAAGGCACTTCCACCACACCCTTTTACGTCATTTATCTCTAAAAATAAAAATTATGACCGTAAAAACCATTATGGTATTGTCACTGCGTTAAACAAATTACGCTGTTTATAAAGAACACTCTATTTTCGTGAAGAAGATAAAATTTAAATAGAAACTTGAATATTTACAATTATTATAAATAACACTGCAATAAAATATTAACATATTATTTTTTCAAAAGTAGATGAACGATGCAACAATATGTAGTTAGTAGTTATAAATAAAAAAAGCAGTCAACATATATAAGTTTTAGTTTCACAATTATTTATTTAATGGTCGAATTTTTATCGAAAAAATTATTAAAGAAACAACTATATTTATATGTATTTAATTTTTCATTAAAAAGAAAATATTATAAAAATGCATGAAACCTCAAAATTGTTGGCTCTGTAAAATATTAATGATAATAATTTTTTAGTATGATTGGAATTTTAACTGCATTTTTGCTAGGAATTCGGACACCATTTTTATATTTAAATAATTTGCTATACATAACAAATTACTTATTAACATTTTTTTACTACGAACCCTTTTCTTCAAATATATGTTTCTTCTTTTAAGTTTTGAAATATGTTTCTCTTATTTAAAAAAAAAGCTTGAAGTGTTCTATGCTTTTTTTTCTTGAGAAAAAAATCATTTAAAATTTCTTCTAACGCACAAGATAAATTTACATTTTTGATTTAATTTCTTTTTTTGAAGTGGTAAACTTCATTTGCCTAATAGAATATATGTGACAAAAAAAATCACAATTGCATTTCTTTATATTTAAGACGTTTAGCTTATTTAAGACATTTTATTAATTTATTTATTTTTAAGTATTTAATATTTTCTTAATTGAATCTGTCAATATGTCAAGCCAAATTAGAAAAATTATTCAAGGAAATGAAACATTTTTAACATTAAATTGAGAGAAACATGCTTTAAAAAATGTCAACATTTAAAGCATAGTGGTTATGGATTTAGTCTTTTGATTGTATCTCAGTTTTAAACTCATGTAAAAGCATTTCAAAATAGCTGGAATAATTATAAAGTTAATTAGATAGTTTTTTCTTAAATTTAGAAACATAAAATATTTAAAATAATTTAAAATAATTAAATTAATTAAATAATTAAATAATTAAATAATTAAAATAATTTAAAATAATTTTAAAATAATTAAAATAATTAAAATAATTTAAAATAATAGTATAAAATCATATTTTTGGCATTAAGTAACAATTTAAAGTACATAAATATAAGCAAATTTATTTGTCACATTTTGTTATAAATCGTCATTAATAACAAAATGATCATTAACTAAATCATTAACTGTATACATCAATATACAATTTTAGTCATTTATACTTAAAGCGAATATTTCCTCATAAGAAAACGCATTACAATTTTGTTGTTGAAGTTGCTTGATAGTTGTTTTTAATAGTAATGAAGTTGTGGAAATTGCTTAACATCCTCCTGCTTAAGTTTTCTCTTTGAAGTAACAATTTAAGAACTTGCTCGGCAAATACAATTTTAAATTATTACTGTTTTATAAAAAAAAATATTTGTCTCATTTGACTGTATAAAACTTTTATTTGATAATATAAATAATTTCTCAAACTGTTTCTCTAAATAAATTGTTATGATATAGAAATTATGAATATACAGTTACATATGCATCAAATACGTTGCTATTTAATTTCATATAGTAGGAATAAGACTTACTGTGTGTTCCATATTGATATAACTTAATATAGATATTTAGAAACATCTTATTATTACACCTTAAGATTGATATATTTTAATATACATGTTTTCATAAGCGAACAAAAAAAAAATGCGAACAAAAAAAAATGCACAGTGCTCCAAAAAGAAATCAAACCACTCTAAATAACTTTTGATCTAATGATCGGATCTTCACGTTCTAGGGTTCCATCTTAATGGTTCAAGGGAGTGATCTCGAATATGCTAATTAATTATATGCCAACTAATCTACTTTACGAAATGTTACAAAACATGTCACATGTGTTACAAAACGTACGAAAATACTTTAAAGTGATATAAGAAATTATATATACCTTATAATTCAAAATTTTTTCGACTGTAATTAAATAAAATAAACAATAAATATTTACTAAAATCTATTTTTTGGACGAAATCATCTTTACGCAATCGAATTTTATAATTCTGTGTAATTTTTTTTTAATTCGCTTAAAAAGTTCTCGAGACATGCCGAAATACGCAAAAAGTAAAATTGACATTAAGGGGTCCAAACTGTGGACTGCTCTACTGACCGAAATATTAGGACCATATTTTACAGATTGCAGCTACCCCATACATTTTGGGGGTCAGAAATCCGTAACAGTCGTAGAAAAGATGAGTGTCTAATATCGTAACTTGAAATATCGCCTGCACCACACAATATTTAGCATTTTTGAAATCACCCTTTCGACCCATTAAGATTGAGTCCCAGAAAGTGAAGATCTGATCATTAAATCAAAAGTTGTTCATTGAGGTCCTGCTTATATTTTGTGCACTGAACATAGAAGAGACCTTAAAGTAGCGTTTTAGCCATTGACAAAAGCCTAAGACATAATCCAATTCTAATAGACTCTTTTTGATAAAGGCAAGTTTACTCAACATCGAAACCTCTTTAAATACCGATTTAATTTAAAGGTGATTTTGATAATCATCTTTCAACTCTTCCCGCAACAATATTTGATTTCTTGTGTTAAACTCGAGTTTTCTTCAGAAATTATTTGCCAGATTTAGATATCACTTTTAAAATTACGATTTATTAGCCGTATTACGACTGACCGCAGATAAATTTGATTAATTTTGATAACAAAAAGGTATTGTCACACCTTCTTCCCTGCTACGACAAACGAAAACGAGCAGATTTGTTTCATACATAGCTAAAACTTTAATTCATCACGCTGAAACTTAGCTAAATCAATAATTGTTTATGCTTCTTTTTGGCAAGAATTTTAATAATAAACTATGAGGAATTTCAGCAGACTGCCTTTTATAATAGTTACGCAGATAATAGAGATAAGTGATATAAGTGAGATTTCATAAGTGATATATAAGTGATATTCAATAAGTGAGATTTCAATAAAATTTTTAAGACAAAAGGAACAATTGCGATACTTCTTCGTAACTCACAGCTAAGTGTGAAAGTGACTTTCTAAATATGTAATTTAGAATTCAAATGAATCTCAATGTAATATAAATGTCAAACTCAATAATATGATATCAAATGCTTATACTAAATTAATATTTATTTTCTTAGGAGAAGAAATCTGCCCTAAAGACTTAAAAATATACTTACTCAATTTACCCTGAAGCAAAAATTCCGTGAAAGGCCTTGAAAATATATCCTAACAAGAACAATTCAAAAAAAATCATACTTCACCGAGTAAAAGCACTTTTAAAGAAATAAAAAATGCTGAGTTACCTTTTCAAGTCAATGCACTACTACCCTTCAACTAAAAAAAAAATAATAAAAAAAATACTTGCTTCGATAACGAAATAGAAAGAACATTCACGCAATAAGTTACTAGCTTTGAACAATGTATAGCAAAATGATTTTCTATTTTATTCTGTAGAAATAAAAATTTAGAGAACTTTGGAATAAATGGATAAGTTGATATTGAAAATACTGTGCAAAAAGTGATCAAAAAAGGGAACACTCTAAAAAACCTTTGATCTAATGGTCGGATTTTAGCGTGCTAGAACTCAATAAAAATATATCAAGATCCTAGACTGAAATATGCTAAATAAATAGTACAGACGATATTTTACATTAAGAAATCAGACTAAAAAAGCAAAACATTGAATTAGAGTTAAATTATGAATAATAACATGTAATAAATTTAATAAAACATAATACATTATTTTAAAAATTAGCTTTATGTAAACAAGTTTTATAATTGCTTGGCGTTTTTTGGTTTATTTTATAACTGCCCCAAACATGGAGAAATGCGCATTTAATAAAATTATTCAAAAGAAGCTCAAACTTTTCAATGTTCTCCTGCTTAAACTATAGGGGCCGTAGTTTGCAGATTGGCAAATCCTATATTTTGGGGGTTTAAAAATTAAAAATCAGTCGAAAACAGTGCAATCTCATACAAGTTCTTTAAAAACTATCTCTTTTAAACATGATATATATCTTTTTTATATTTGTCCACTAGGACTTCAGGTAAAAAAATAGATTTTTAATATATTTGTAAAAAATCCAATTTTATAAAGTATGAAATTTTTCAGCAATAATAGCAGTAGAGTTTTTAATGAGCCACTAGCATTAATAATTGCAAAATACAAATTAATATATGGACAGCTTTATTAAAATCGAACGAAAGTCTTTGTTTTCAATCATAAAATGCTTACATTTATTGGCAATACGAATTCCGCATCCTACTATAGCAAAATATTTCTTTTTATATTTTCAAATAGTTCAAGACATAGGTACGGGATAGGCAATCTAAACTTTTTATAATTGGTTTATATAGTTATAGTCTTACATAGTTACAGTTTTATATTGTTAAAATTGTTGGAGGAAATATTTAATACTAACGATGAAAAGTAATGCTGAAAACGCTTAAGTCTTTCAAATAGTTTGTTGTGCATATAAAATGCAAAGCCTTCACTCACTCATTAATAATTCTCCTTAAGTTAGAAAACTAAAATTTGAACCATAGGCTATTTATGATTTTTCTCAAAATTTTGCAACTAATGTGGTAATTAGCTTAATTGACAGTAACGCTGAATAACGCTTTTCCCAATGCCCATCAATTTTGACAACATATAGCTTCCTGTTACTTAACGAACGGTACTGTTTATCTCGTTTCCGTGGGTACCATATACGTCACCCCAACAACATAAGATTAGATAGAGAAATTACACCCATACCCAAAGAAGTATACGAACCCGAGAACTTCTTGACAAGAGGCCAATTCCTCAATTTCGAACAATTTGAGAAGTTGAGGAATCTTTTCACAGTCTCAAATTTGGGCCATGTATTTCTTATATATTTCTTTCTTATATAAAGAAAAACTGAAAAAAATTTATTTCGATTATTTGTACTTATCAAAGTAATTGGAGGTAAATAACCTAAAAATGATAGAAATGATAAAAAGCCCCAATTTTACCAAAATGGCTATTTTAAATTTCGGCAATGTGTTCTTTATGACATAAATAAACAGATTAAAAAAATTTCATTTTGATATTTGCAATAATTGTAGTTTAACGGTGCAGTTAGCCAAATTACCAGTAACTATGAAACATTTTTACATCGATAGTAGTCTCAAATTTGAACATGTGCTTTTACCAGATAAAAAGAAAATCTAAAAATAAATTAATTTCACCAATTTGTAATTATTGGGATAGTAAGGGTTAATTAGCCAAATAGACAGTTACTCTAAGTGACATGTTTTTACCGAGATGGAAATCTCAATTTTGAATCACGTGGTTTTTATCAAAGATAACGAAAAACTTAGAAAAACTTCATTTTAATATTTTGTGACTATTGTGGTAATTAGCCTAATTGACAGACATGTTAAATACCTTATTTCAATTAATTATCTCCTTTTGTTTGGCATAGTCGACTCTTGTTTTTGTGTCTTATTTAAACCTCGAATTTGTGCAGGTTGATGACTATGTGGAACCTCAAAGCGGTAAGCTCGTTTAGGAAGACGATGGCCACCTCAGGGGAATTCAAGGCCTAATTTTCACTTAATATTTGAATGACGATGATTCAGATCAGTATTGCAGAGGACAGCAGGAATAATCATGGAGCCACGAAATGGTGAGCTCTCTTTGGTCGACCAGCTGTGATCACCGCAGACGGATAGTATTATATATTTTGCAAACAAGGTGGCCCAATTTCTTAAAATCAGAATTTTTTTTAGGGAAAATAGGACTGAAATTATTGGCTTTCGTTATTGGGGCTCGTCCATTTATTTAATTTATATAAAAATGAAATAATCCCTATGTTATTTAAAGAATTTTTTATTCAGTTAAGTATATACAGTGACCACAGCCTTTCTTCCGAGTTTGTTTTTCGTGTCACATTTTATTTAGATATTTACATGAATAAAAAACTACCAAAATTGTATGTGAATAAACATAAAAACCTAGCATTCCAACACAGAGAAAAAAATGGAGTAGAAACTACCAGAGATAAGGAAAATTTACCTTGTTACCTGGCTGTCAAAAATTAATGTGATCATCAAAAGTAATGTAAATTTTACTGTAGAACGGTGGTAATGACTTTTTGTAAAATTATAAATACTACAAAATGTAAAGTTAGGTTGAGCACCTAAGACATCGGAGGAAAAAATCAACTCTTACAATTCTTTTAATATAGAGAAAAAGATATTACATTATTACATTTTAAATCATAAATTGCATAACACTGCAATATTGTATACCATAAATTTCATCACATTTCAAAATTTCACACAAACTATTCATATCTAACAATTCTCTTAATTGATATTTACAATTAGCAATCCAGCCCATGATTCATTTCTTCACAAAAACCTTTTTATTAGCAGTCATGGTTAGTGCTGAATTTATAATCCTCTAAAATAAATAATAAAAGAAAATTAAAATAAGTAATTATATATANATAGTAGTCCCGAATTCATTGTACAAATTTTAAGGATATATATAGGACATTGTAACAATCATTTATTGTATAGGGATGTATGGGCGCAAATTACGCTGTGAGGTGCAAACAGGGGAAAAAAGAAAAGAGAAACGGAGAGTTATCGGTTGGTTGTGTTGCCGGTAGAGGGCAGTAGATGTCTAACTGCTGTTCAGCATGATGCTTCTCAGTAAGGGAAAGTGCCATTCACAATTGTGCTAACGTGTACAATGGGAGACATAATGTATGTCGAAAACGCAGATATGCATTATATGTGCAGCTGTGAAAATGGCAACGGCAGAGCTGCGCTACGAAATATCACGCACAGTTTTCTGATCGACGAATCACAGAATCTTTCAGCAGTTACCTCATTAACTTTGTGACACTGGTTCGTTCCACGTCACCAGACATGAAGCTGGTTGACGAAGAGTTGTACGCTGTTCAAGCCTGGAAGAAAGCATCTTAAACGTTGCGGCTGATAGACCCGAGTCAAATACAAGAGCTGTTGCTCATTACGTAGGTTTGAGCCATCAGATAGTTCGTATAATGTTAAACAAAAATCGCTCAATCCCCCCCCCCGTGTTCTTATAATCTGTATTTTGTTTAGGTGAGGGAAAAGTATTACAATTCTTCACTCATTCCAAATATTAAATAAAACCGGCAAATACCAGATTATTCTGTTACTACGTCATACGTGCTTTCCACCTCTTTAAATGCTTGTACCAATATTTTCACTTTTTTAAAGATGTTAATAAAGTGTTTTCTAGGTTTATAAGTCTTCTAGGCAGGAGGATCCTTCGATGGATAGCGGGGTCCCTCTGCTGCCGACTCAACCTAGTTTTCAACTGCAGTTGGATTGGCACCACCACCCCGTGGGTTTGAGTTAGGATATTCGTGCTTCGACTGGTCTCCTCTGATACTGGTACATATGCCATGCCTGAGAGTCCACAATTACTTGGTCTTCCCATGCTGCAGTGGGTAGCTGCCACGATGTCAGCTCACACGTCCTCTGGCGAATGGACCCAATGGATCTGGGCACCTTATTATTATTCCTTTCAATTTTAAATTTTCAAAACAAACTCCTTACATTTGTAAAGACGCATTAAACCCAGTTTTGAGTAATAAGTCTGTGTTTTTAGGTTGATACAAATGAGATGAAGTAAAACGCTATACATTTTCATTTCATTTATGTGATAACGAAATAGTTCCTGACAAATAAGCTATTCTTAAGAGCTAGTTACCAAGTGACGCTTGGGTAAAATGTATTATTATTATTTTTAAAATTTTTTAAAGCAATTGTCTTACCATAATAAGGACATTCAAAATCCAAGTTCATGTAATAAGTCCTGTTTTTCATCTTAGGTTGATACAGATAAGGGAAATATTTTTCTGCATCCATTCCCATAACAGCGCATTTTGACCAATCTTTCTTGCAACATCTGTAGCAATCACCATGCAAGAAATCCGAGTAACTTTTACACTCAACTCCGATGAACAAACCCTGAGGATGATTGATGGATACTTTAAAATACTGAATTCCTTGTAAATGAGTGCACAGAGGAAGATAAGAGAGTAAGCCTAAAGCTGTTGAAATAAAATAGCTTTGTGTTAATTGAATCAATACAAAAACAAATTTGGAAGATTAATTGTTTGAGTTAGTTTTTAGCACATTTTAACTACGTCTAGGAAAAAATACGAACCAGGTTTACTTACTATTTGCAAATTGTTCCTTAAGAGTCCTTACTTTTCTCTATCGAACTCAATCATCGAAGAGTTGAAAACTGGTATGAAAAAAAAATACTAAATATACTTTTAATTAAGCTTACTGTTTGTCTACGATAGGTATTCTGACTGCCTCAAAGTCTACGGCAGTCTGGTGCTATGGAAACAAGAATTTTTTATACACCCGCAAGCTATCGGCCAAACAGCTTGTATGGGGAGTATACCAGATTGGCTGACTCAGCCACCTGTAGGCGACTTATTTAATCTGATTCAAGAGCTTTTTTTAAGATTCGCATGAATATTTCTTTCTTACTTAAAATAATTCTCTCTATTCAATCGGTTGTTAATACAAAGGAAAAAAAGTGAACAAATTCTGACATTAAGGTTTTCTTAATGTTACTTTTTAATTTTACGATATTTATTATGAATGTTCACTGATTGTTAGATGGTTTAATTTCTATACTTGCACATTTTTTAAAGCAGTTAATTGTTTTTATAACTTGAATTTTCTGGAAAAAGTGAACAGCTTAAACTTAATAACTCTGATTTTAAAAGGAGATAAAACTTTTGTTGAAAATAAAAATAGTTCACGTTATCTGTGCCGGAGAAATATTAAATATCTTTGTTTTTATTATTAATTTTTAAATATTTAGTTTTTATATTTTTTTGCTTAAATTAAGTTTTCTTATTCATATTTTATTGTAACCTGTATAGTTTTTTTCACTATTTATTAAAAAAGTTTTTATTAGCAAATTTCTTTCTTTCTTAATGACCAATTTACTATGTATGATAAATTTATAGATGAGTTATTTATGAATAAAACATTGAGCTGCTTTAAACAATTTTATACAATTTCCATACATATCCTATTTATCAATCGTTATTCATAGAAATAACAATTTCAATTTGTCATTGTATTTGGATAAATAGTATCGATGAAAATCAGAAGAGAGCTGATACATAAAAAGGAACAATTTATTCAAGCTATTAAATTTAATAATTAATGAAAGAATTCCTGAAATTTTGAAAATGTTCTTTACTAATGCTTCTTTTGTAAAAAAACGGTAGAAACACAGTTTCTAAAACAGAAGCTTTTGAAAAAGAGAAAAGATTAAAAAAAGGAATCGAACCCTGTAAACGATGTTTCAGGCGCGAATGCTCATTTCTCTTCACTCTAGGGCTAATACAATAGACCGAAGAAAGAAGTCTCCTTTTCTCCCAGCGAAACCAGTCCTAAAGAGGGACCCCGCACCCCTACTTGAAATAATCATACCTCGTTACCATAGTCACCGACACACCTCCAGACGAATGTCTTTCAGAGTACCTATCGTAGACAAACAGTATTCGTTTTTCACAAATAAACTGGTGGCGGAAATTTACTCTGTTCCGGCAGTATCTCCCGATGGCTTATATTCGGAAGTCATTGACCTTTTTCGAGTTAAGCCAAGAATGAACACTTTTTATTTGGCAAGAGAGCACCGCAAGGGTGAAAGTATGTCTTATTAGCTCAGAATCTCATGGATAAATGGTAGCACTCTTCATTCGTGAGGCCACTTCCTCAATTTATTCATAGGTCAGAAGGGAAAGGAAATTTTCTCCAGATCCCTCAGCGACCAATCGCAAGACTTTTGATTCCACAGATTTTACGAGCATGTACGCGGTGGGTCTACTGAGCAAATTACCCACGCCTTACTGCCACAGATCTCTTCATAGGATACGCCACATTCAAACATCACACAACTGAGGCCAACACACAGAGAGAAATATCCATGCCCCGAGTGGGATTTATACCCGCTGGTGCACATTAAATCAGTCGGGTCACAAAGTCGTTCATGTTTTCATAACAAATCATACCTACGGAATGATTAAATGGAGATTAAATGGAGATTGATCGTTCTCTGGTTCTAGTCAAAATTGCAATCTGTGGATGGGTGTATAAAAGGATCTGCCCTATAAATGGGCAGTGACCTGGGCTGGGCTAAAGTCGTATTCTTGGTCATAGATGGCGCCACTGAAAAGCAAAAAGGTACATACTACCTTAAATTCGCTTAGTTTCACCAAGCAGGCTTGCTAGCATTGGCAAGGGGCAACAACCATTGCAAGTGGCAACAAATAACAACAACAAGATTCTGCTTAAAATTTTGTATTTTTTTGCATGTGCTAGATTCATGTATTTTTAAAAAAAATCTTAATACATTTGGCGCATTTGCGAATGGCTGAAGTGTTACCAACTTAGATAAAAAAAAATTGTGGTTTTAGTGAAACATAAGACATGAATATTAAAAATGATGCATTACAAAATGTAAGAAAGCACCATTTTCTTACTTAGAATATTTGAATAATAACTACAATTAAGATGTCTAGATATGTTTTAGCAATCACATGATCATACAAGAATCGTAACCGATATGAAATGTTTTTACATGCTAGATATAAAGACACATGTTATTTTTATTACGTACCGAATATATAATCCCCTTTCAGTAAAGTTGAAATTGCGTAAGTGTAGCAAGATATTTGAAAGCTACCCCCATTTGGGTAAAAATCAGCATGGCCAACAGCATTCTGTATTCCAATGCTAATTGCTATAATAGAAAAAAAATTATTAAGCCGTCTGCAAATAATAATAAAATCATAATAAAAGCAAAATTTCTCACTGACTGCGTGGCGGCAGTGTAGAAACTTGTTAAAATAATCATATTCAGTGGATGCAATATGAGTGTAAAAATTTCACATTTTATAATATTACTTTTTAAATTATATTGATTAAAAGACCTCCGTATTCTTTTAATTGTTCTTCTGCGAGTTTATGTTCAGTGTGAAAAAAAAAATTAACCGAATGGCCTGAATAATTTTTCACCTAGTGATTAGACATTCACGTACTAGAACTCAATGTTTATAGTCTACAGGTCTTATGTTTATAGTCTATATGTTTATGTTTTATGTATTACAATGTTTATAGTCTACATACTTCATTTATTCTACCTCAAAGTGCAGAAGACAGTTTAAGTAACGAAATCAAACATAACAAAGAAATATTTTATTTTAGTTACTTTTTATTAAATAATTGCAAATTTTTCTCCCATATTAAGCTAAAATTAAAAAAAAAATTGTGATCACCGAAACACGATCACAGGTTACCCATTGGCAAAATGGTTGCTGTCTATATATTCTTCTTTTTTTACCTATAGATCAAATTCATTTTCATGATCCACGTAGTTTTGTGAAGAACGGGCTTGCGTTTTTAAGCCTCAGTAAGTTTAGGCCTTAGCATCGTTTTTGTTTTCTTGCTTCAACTCTAACCTTTGGGACTGTGTCAATCAGTTTGGGACTCTCTTTATTTGTGATATTCACCTGAATTAGTATTGAAAACGATCCAGTTTGAACTTTAGGTTAGAATTTCTGATTCTTAATTAGAACAATAAAAACAAAAATAACATTCAAATGATGAAATTCTCTTTTATTCACAACTCAAGATGTATTTATGGGAGTACTCTGGTCCCATATCTCAAAAATAAATTCACCAACTTAATGCATAACAAAATTAAAAGTGAAAAAAGGATTTGTAACAAAATTATTAAACAGCAGCGGTCGCCATAGCAACACAGGCAATGACGACGCATGCGCACTGTTTACTTTTACTCTTGAACGCAGTTGAAAAGTGTGATGACGTCCAAATATGCGCACGCCATCAAACCCAAAACAACATCCATTTTGCCAATATGTAAAAACGTACATTTTTTAAATAAACATGCCTTTTATTTCATGGATTAAATTTTCGGAATTTAAAAATATAAAGGATAGCTGCAATCTGGAAAATAAGGTCCTAATAGTTTGGTCAGGAGAAAGTTTTAACTTCGAAATGTTAATTAGACTTATCGCATAGTTCACCATAACTCGAGAATTTTTTAAATGAATCGAAAAACTTTTGTACCCAATTAATTACAAAATTGTTTATCCAGAAATAGTTCTAGGCAATAAATAATTTTTAATGTTTAGTTATTACTTTTTATTATTTTATTAAATAATAATAAAAAAAATTGAAACAACTTTTTACATCATTTTAAATAATATAATTTAATGCAGCAAACATTTTAACGAAATCGGTTGAACAGCTCCTGTGAAATTGAATTTTATGAAAGTAGTTTGTTAGAAATTGAAGTTGAAAATTATGCTTCTTATTCGCATAGCAGTGCATCAATACTCGTCACATTTTGAACACGCGTTAAAAAAAAACAGACCACCCTGAATTACTTTTGATCCAATGATTTGATCTTCACTTTTTATGACTCAAACATAAATGTTCGAAGGGGTATAATAAGCTAATTAATTGTTACGAAATCAGACTCCAATACAAATTATCTCTGAATAAACAAGCTTTTTTTTGATCAATTCGTATTTCTGACTCCAACATATAGGGGGTGGCGTAATCAAAGAAATATGGTCCCGATAGTTTGGTCAGGACAGCGGACCAAGGTTTGGATCCCTTAAAATTAATTTTACTTTTTGCGTATTTCCCTATATTCACTTTTTTTCCTTTCATATTCTCTTTGCGTATTTCTGTTTTTAAGCGAATTAAAAAAATTTTGCACACTATTTTAAACGCCATCTATCCAAAGACGAGTCCATGTAAAAAATAACTTTTAGCAAATTTTGATCATTTTTTTATAATTTTATTTAATAATAGCAGAAAATCCTTGGAAATGCAAAATATGCATTTTTTACATCACTTTAAAGAATGGCAAAATATAAACTTTGCCATTTCGGAACTTTGCCATTCAGGAACTTTGCCATTCAGGAAAATTCGGATTGACACTAAATAATATAGACATTAAGATTGAGTCCTACAATGTGAATGCCCAATTATTAGATCAAAAAATATTCAGGGCAGTTCGTTCTTTTTTTTTCGAATTTCACAATGGCAAGCTAATTTCCAGTTCCTGTTACGCCATTCTCATATAAATCTTTGTTTATTCTACACTATCATTCCTCTGAAACATTTTTACAAAACTTTTGTCAAATTTTTTTTCATTCTTTTCTGAAAAAGGACCCCCTATCAATATAGAAGAAAACCACTAATTCGGGCTGTAGATTTGAAAAGTAAACACTCCACAAATTATAATTTATTGATAATGTAGTGTCGCCATCTTCGTGTTCACTTTTTAGACTCGATATATAGACTCGATTCATTTATAGTTATATTTATAATTTCATTTATAGATTCTGTTAGAAAATTTAATAAATTTAATAACAGCAATTAAATCTGTTTTTCATAAATGTGCTCATAATTCACAAATCGAAATATTTAAATTATTTTTTAAAACAAGAGGATCGAAGAGAAATCGAAAATGTTACATATTCGTTTACAAGCACAAAATAGTGGCATTTTAAGTATCCGTCTGCTACCATTTCCTAGTGGCCGATTCCCCTTAGGAAAATTTTCCATAGACACGCCAAAAGTAACCTATGGAAACTTATATGGCAAGATACCTTAAGACTAAGGTAGCCATAGAAATACGTATGGTATTTATGTGGCAAGACACCTTACACCTATGATTACCATAGACATTTGCATGGCATTCCTATGGCAAAACACCAGAAGCCTATGGTAACCATAGAATTTGTATGGCGTTATATGCCGGGACAACATTGTCTTATAGTACGATTAAGGGTAAGTGCCATAGGCATATGGCAAACTAATAGAAACCCACTATACGCATGCTTCATATGGGAGAGTGGTGGGTGAAGTTGGTGAAGGGAGCAGGCGTGTTTTACTGGAACTCCGACGATCCATATGAATTTTGCGTTAATTAAACTAATCCATCGAAAACAACGGGACTTTTTAATAAAATTTGTCCACCTCATAAAAATTTATAGTTATTTAAAATTATTTTCTATTATTTCAACTAAAAAAACAGCATTTCAACTTCTAGAATTTCCACTACTGACAGATCGACGGTAAGGCATGCGCGTGACGGCATAGGCATATGGCAAAATTTCGCCGTGCGTTAATGGCAATATTTTACCATAGGCAAAACTCCATAGGACTATCCTATGGAAATTTTTAATGGAAAACCTGTGGCAAATTTTCCTAAGGGTCGAAGTACATTCAACCACCACCACTCACCTTCTAAATCACATAAGCCAATGGTAATTTCGAGTAATTGAACTCGCTAAATATGTTGGCTAAGAATCGGCCATTTTTGTGATAGACGACGGTTACATTTTTCTCGATATCAATTAATTCTGCACTTCGTGGCATCTTTCATTTGGCCAGTGCTTATAACGTTTTCATTAAATTATTAAACGTGGTAAGCATGAAGTATAATAGAACCTTAGTGAATAATAAACTTTTTAGAACAAACCATTTTTTTGACAATGAAAATTATATTAACGTAATATATGTGCTGATATTTTTTTTAAATAAATAAATATTAAATTACATCGAGTTTGTGAAAAAGTTAAACACTATTTTAAAACACTATTTGAGTTTTTCAAATTATTTTCGATAAATGAAATTAAAAATATATTATAAGCAACTCTGTTGTTTGAACAAATGAAAATAAAGGATAAGCGATTGTTCAATTAGTATGACTTATTTTCAACTGTTAAATATCTATGTCTGACTTTTAAATCATCTTGAAATACATGTTAAATAATGCTAAATTTACACAATGTTTATTTTCGAATAACTGATATCCAAGCCCAGCTTTCATTCTGATAAAAACGTATGTTAAAGAAGGTTTATCGAAAAACAATCAATTTAAGAAGTTTTCCACATTTCTGTTTTTTCTGAAAAGCTGGAGGTATATCAATACAATTTGAAATACAATGTCTTGAGGATAAAAAAAGAAAACTTAATTTTAAAAAAAAATGCTACTTACGGAAGCAATCTCCTGCATTGCTATGAATGACGTCTGTAAATTGAGCATTTTCAGCGTCTAAAAATCTTCCAGGATCACCATGTCTAAAAGGCGCAACAGCAGGATCCAAGACTATCATTACATAAAAAGAATTACATTTATCTTAAGGAATTTTATTTACATATGAAGAAGGCTCTATATCTTTGAAAATTTTATTCGGAGATAATTATAAGCCGCAAATATTTTGAAAAGAAATTTTCTTATTATTGGCAAAGTAGCTAACAATGTAGCAAAACCCTTAACAAATAAATAGTTTAATCATACACTTTAAACATACACTTTAAACATACTTAACAATAGTTCTTACATAACACAACACAATATCTACAAATTATAAGGGAAATTCAGAGTAATTTGTAAAGAATCAATTCTATGCTACCCAATCTCGAAGCAATTCAATGCTTTATGTTGGCTTCAGTGCGATTCACGATGGTCCAACATCATTTGATGGTCACCATCATCCAACATTTTCCATTATGTGTTCATGGTTTTTGATATGTCAACAAATATCCATCATTCCTTGATGGAAAAACTACTTTAATACTATGATCAACAATCTTAGTATTAAAGATGATTGTTGCATCCGCATCTGGACAATCATGGACCAACAATCCATGATGAACCATGAAAGTTTATGCTGGTTACAACAATGCATTTCTATTATAGTTTAATGGGAATTCTTGTTGGTTTTGAGGAATATACCATCAAAACAATTTAGTTTTCCTTTAGATTGGACCATCATAAATCAGTCCGAATTCCTACATTGGGATGATGGGTGTTTATGATGGATCCAACATTTGATTTCTAAGATTCTATGATGGAAATTTCTTATGGTTGAACATGAACAAACCATCAAAATAAGTTGATATTCTTATGTTGGACCATCATAAATCAGTTCGACTTCCTACTTTGGGTTAATGGGTCCCCATGTTGGTAATTATCAAAAATATAATGGTTGATGGAGGAATTATTGATGGTTACTATCACGATTATGATGGTTCATCAATGGAAAAAAATCAAAAATTTTGGTTTGGGTAACACTCTATTTAGGGAAAAAATGCGTATGGACGAAGTTTTCCGGCATCATAATAAGCTTGAAAAAAGAAGTTGACAATTTTTCACCATTCCTTATATTAAGAACGCCATTTTATTATAACTCCTTATATTAGAACCCCATTCCTTATATTAAGAACCCCACGCAAAGAGTCAATCATGACGAGCCTGAATTCCAGCCTGACTCGCAGTTGTTTTTGATCTTCAATGCTTGTCCGAAAGCAGGATAGAAGAATAGGAGGTAAAAAATCACGTTTCTGTTCGTCGCGTGGAGTCGCGAAATTGATGCCCGGCTTCGTGTAAATAGGGTGTACGGGAGAATTCCTTTCCTGGTTGATAAAACTGGTTGAAATATTTTCTGTCCGCAGAAAAATCCGTTGCTTAGCATCCATGAGAAGATCGTGCTATTGACGGTGAAACTAAAGAATTTTTTCTACTTCAAAAGATAAAGTCCCTTAACGGAAAAAAAATTCATTGCATTTTCCTTTAACCACTGTTGTTGTTGTTTCTTACTCCATTTATCAACACCCGCAAGCCTGCTATAGGAAACCAAAAGAATTTAAGGCAGAGGGTTTCTTGTTTTTTTCAATCTCGCCATCTATCACCAAGAATTCATCAACCGTGGAATACTTAACAAACATTCTCTTACATATTACAGATTAACCAAGACTAAACCAAATTTTACAATTTAAGATCATCTTTAAAATTATTCTTAAACATATAAAAAACTTAATGTAAGAACAGACTAAATACCTATTTAGAATGATGGGGGTCAGCCTTAGAAAATACCGAAAAATAGAAAGTTGTTGGTAGTCTGTAGCAAAAAAAAAATAAAAAAATAAAAAATACCAGGAACCAAAATTGGATGTTAGACTTGTTAGCTTGTTGGATTAAATCTTCTTTAAAAATTGAATAATATTTTAACAGCAAAGGAATAAAATTTCTTTATTTTGAAAAATTTAATTTGTATTCTAATTTAAATTATTACAAGTATGTAGACAGTTCTAACTATAGCATCTTTCATATTTTAGTCCCCACTGAGAAAAGCAGTCAAAATTTAAGGCTTTATAACGTGTCATTGTCAATTTTAATCTCAGAACTTTATTTTATTTTATTAAATCTTTATATATTTATGCATAAGGTATGGAGAGAATGCCCATAGACACTAAAAATTAAATTAATTTCTTCAGAAAACACTATTTTTTCAATTTTGACAACTCTTTGGAATCAAAAGTGTATAAAATTGAGATAGAAAGTTCAGAAATTTAACTGTAATGTTGTTCATGAATTAGTTAATGGATTTTTTCTTTATCATTATTTCGTAATTTATAAAAAAATTAATAGATGAAAATGGGGCACAATGAAACAAAATTCAGTATTTTTTACCTAGCCATAATAATACAATAAAAATACAATTAATACACACTTTCAATCTTGTATTATTGCATTATTTTAATTTTAGCACTTATTATTATTTTTAGTTATTAAATACACCTTTGTTAGTACCGGTACAGTTAGTTTTTTTTAACAATATCCTAATTCTTGAAAAATTGCAGAAATAATGGGTCTAACATTGCGTCACTGTACCCTGACTGCTGGCGTGCAGTGACCCCCCCCCCACAATTAAAACCTTTCAAAAAATAGATTTTCAGAAAGCTATATTATTTTCTTATTCTGTCATAAATTTATAAGAAACATTTTTTATAAGGGTGTTGTTTAAAAACTTTGGTATGGAGATCAAAAAAAATTCAACATTTGATTGGCAATAGGAGAAGATTTTAGCACTATAACTCTACAAACTTAATATTCATTAATGTTTTATGAGAATATCTAAAACTCTCATTGTTTAGCAAAATAGGAAAATCCATTGCCTTTTGAGGTAATGGGGGAGGTCCTTTGGCAAAATAAGTTGTTTATCAACTGAGAAGAGAGACTTTTGCAATTTTTGCACATTACAAAAGCATTTAACAAATTAGATAGTATATCTAGATACACTAGGATGTTTTTTCCACACTCACGATTGTTTAACTAAAGTGTAACTGAACATTTCCTCTTAGATGTATTTGTAGATGTTTCAGGATTAATAGTATCATGGCACTGTTTTGGCTCAGAAAATTGGTTACCGGTATACTTTCAACCAAACTTCTTCGAACGAGCCATAACAATATATATATAATGCAATATATAGAAGAAAACAAAAATAAAATAAAGTAAGATATCAAAATGTAACTTATCTATCAACAATTACGTTTTTTTTTAAATGCAGCAAGACAATAGGGAAAATCAAAACAAGCAAGCTTCAAAAATTTGCAGTCGAAGTTAAAGTTAATGAGATAAGTTGCAGTTAGAAGGAACTATCAATCATAAATCGCAAAAATTTTTATTAAGAAAAAATACCAGACTTAAAATCCTATGAAAACTATAACATGTCAAATTTAGGGGGAGTGGCATTTTTGCTTACATTTGCTTTTTTGAATTTTTTACGTAAATTAAATTCAAAAATACCTCATACTATATGTCAATCGATTCAGAAAAGTGCCATCTATCAAACTAAATTAGAAAAGAAAGTTGAAATTTTGGTCTATTTTAAGTGCCTGGTGCCCTTAAATGTATTGAACTCCTTCTTCATTGAGGATGGGCCTGAAATCTTATTGTTTGAGAAAGTAATGACCATCTGGTAATGACCTATTTATTAGGAGTGAGTCAGACAGATAGAATAAACAATTACAATTTGCAATCGGACAGACAATAACAAAAGTTCCTAATGGAATTTTACTAGGAACATTTGTTACTGATCAACTTGTACACAAGAGGGTAATTCCAGTAGAACTTTCGGTCATTGTCACAGCGTCTTCCACCATGAAGTTTGTAGACATGAATAGAAAGGCAGGACTTGTACTAAATATTTGTAACTCAGGTATAACACTATTATTTATATTGATTCTGGTGTTAAAAGAAATGCTATTTCCCTCTGAGGAGTCAACAGATTCCTCCCAGGTTCTTGAAAGCTTTTTTACGATTAATGGATTATTTAAAGTCAGATTTATGATATGCAGGGGAATTGATCACCATCAATGGGAATAATGCCTTCATTAACTAATTTGATAGTTGAACTATCTTTAGTTGTGTAAATCAAAGCAGATTCAGAGTTTTGAGCTTTAGTGTTACGAGTCGTTAGAACATTCCATTTCAGATTATCAATGCTATTTTGTAATGGGCAAACTTTTGCGTTCGGCATGAAAATCAAGAATACAGGAGAGAGATTTATGAACTTTCGCACTCTTTAACAATAGAATTGAGTTTCTTATTGAATAGCTTTCTCTTAGTTCTGCTCCGTCGATATGGAGGGTCAGAAATCTTATCTTTTCTCAATAGGATGCTTATTGAAGGGTTTGTACTTGTAATTCTATGTTCATACTTACGCGTCATTCTTCGAATTTTATACTGTGGTTTCCTTTTTAATATAAATCTTGCAGCTTCGCTCACTGCAAACGACCCAAAACTATGACCTATGAAATGAAATCTATTACCATTGGTCATCTTCGTTTGTTTCTAAAAGGAAATAAAGAGCTTATTTAAGGAATTAATATGACGAATATTAAAACTATTGTTATGACGAATAACAATATTATGTTTTTAGAGATATAATTACAAGCATCTAGTAACATAGATTTGCTGCTTTTTGAAAAAAACTTTTTTTTAAAGAGTAGTGAAATACGAGGGTTATTTTTAAGGTGAGGGTCGATTAAAAATAGCACCAAACGAAAGAAAATTTTCCAGTAGCAAATTTATTTATAGATTCCACATGGGTTTCTCTTTTTTTCCCAGCATGGCTGAAAAGTTTGTTTAAACACTTATCACACCTTACAACTAGATTTATAATACCCTCTTTGAATAAACTTGCCGCCTGCTCCGTTAACCAAGAGGTCACGGCTGTTCTCCCGCTTTCGTCATCGTTCAGTGATTGTCGCCAATATGATGTTTGAAATGTCGGAAAAGATGAAAATCACTGAGCTCAATGTCTGGGCTATAGGGAGGGATGGTCAAATCCTTCCCTACCAAAAGAGTCCAATAAAGCTGGGACCTGACGTGCGGAGAGGTTCTTTGTCATAGCTGACAGGGAATTTTGCTACTTCACAAATCTGCCAGTGAATGTATGCAACAGACATGCTTTTTGCCGACTAAAACGCATCACTCGCAGTATCTCGAGAAAAGAAGACGATTTATTAAATTTGAACATTTTAAAGACACAGAACTCACGCAACAGTTTACCTATACGTATGCAACTGAGCACAGTTAATCCCAAGAAAGGCGGGGAAGCCACGATTGCTCAGGGAATAGAGCGTTCGCCTTCCAATGAGGCGAGCTGGGTTCGAATCCCAGTTGATACGAATTCCGTATCTGGCTTGCACCGACCAATTAGTAAAGAGTATGTGATTGTTGAGAATGTGATATGAGAAAGTGTATTGTATTTGAGAGATATATAATAAAGTTTGACAAACTTCTTACAGGAAGTATACTTCTATTATTCTTTTTCTCCAGTATTTATTTAAATGTTTATGTAAAAATACATCATTATTTAATGATATTACTCGAGCTCATAATTATTTCTCTTCTTTTATTTTTGGGCTACTAGGACCGTAAGGAACCACCACAATGATCCTTAAATTAATAATGAAGGGGTAAAGGGCCACTTCGGCCTCAGGTACCCTGACCAACCGACAGCACTAGGATTAGGACTTGATTCCACTTTTATTTCTAGGCTACAAAGGCTAGAAGCTTTCCACCTCAACAATCCTCACCTGATGTTGAATGGGTAAAAGGCCACTCCAGCCAACCAGTACGACTGCCAGTCTATCTGGAGGTACCTTTAAATGGATGACGGTTGATATTGCTGGTTGCCTATTTCCGCGTTGGTAACTTGATCTGAACTCTCCCACCTCAACAAAAACGCCCACTTCGACATGAACATGCTTAGTTTGATGGATGGAACACAGTGATATTTGTCATCACTTGATATTTGTCACTGCGGCATTGTCCTCCTACTCAGTCTTGATCACTCAATACGGGGGTCTGTATACACTCTCCTGCTAATAGCAACATAAGAGAGTCAACACACACAACCGTGATCTTAATACATCTCTCACGACTAGCTCTCTAAATTCTGGTTACCTTAATACAGCTCTTTGGGATACTACCAAAACAGCAATGAATTAACTAGAAATATCCTTTCATCGAATTCTATCCCGGATAAAATTCTGGTTTGGGAGTATTGTAGTGTAGTTACCACTACAATCATTCAATTCCAATTCACTAGTATATAAGAAATGGTAACTTGATTCTATCTAAAGGTACCTTTAAAGAGATGACGGTTGGCATTGTCAATAGCCAAGCACCACGCACTTATAGTTAAGAATTCAGTTTGCTCGACTTTTATATCTCTTATATATCTTTTTATGCTTCTGCAAGGAATTATATTTCCTAATGACCTACAGATCGTGTGGGAATTCCATCTCCAAAGCAATGTATCACTTATATTTGAGATTTCTTATCTCAATCTCCTACATTCGCTGATTTTGACAACGTTTTTAGTTTCCTCGCCTAAATTTTAATATGCGACCATAATTTTTCCTGAAATTTGCAACATAGAGATCGAAAGATTGAACCTCCGAATGTAAACTGAGCATGTTGTTATGCAAAAAAAGTATCATTTTTCAAATTTTTATTCGTCAAGAACTATTCGTCCGATTTGTATAAAAGTTTAGATTTAATCATCTAAAATAAGGCAAATAAATTTAGAGTAAAACTTTTGCATCTTATAATAATTTAACATCTTATAAATGATATTTTTCGAATCCTTAGTAAATTAAATGCTGAAAAATGATAAATAATTATAAGAAATAAAATTTTACATTGTCACGGTTAGTAATTGTGTGAAAAACATTTTTTAATCTTTTCAAAAGTTCTGGAAAAATAGTAAAGCCTTCAAAAAGTAAAATTAGCACTATTAAGCCTTTAACCACTTTCCTAAAATACATATTTGGACTATATTTTTTACATTGCAACTACCTCCCACATTCTGAGGGTGAAATATTCAAGTAATTAAAAAGAGGATAAAAAAAATATATAAGTCAAATTCAGAATTTGACTTATATATTTTTTTGAAAGGCTTTACAAATTTCCACATAAAAATACATTTAGGATGAAGTACAATATATTCTATACTGAAATTATATGGTGATTTTTGAAAATCATTAAGCATAAATATTATACAATACCATGATATTCATAACCACAAAAGCAATGTCTTGACCAACCACAATTGAATTGGCAGAGGCTTCAGCATAATCAAGAGTGTTACCCCAGGTCCAGTCTACTAATATAACATTGTATTTCTCGCGTTGGAAGAGTTGTTCTTTTATCTCCTGAAGAAATATCAAAATACAGAAACTTTTTAATTGGTTAATGTGCAAAGTGCGAAAAGTATGTGAAGTGTTACATACCTTGAGAAATATACATTTGAAGTAATTTAGAACGAAACACACAATTAAAACAAATTCTACTCCAACCTAACTCCATTGACTGTACAGTGAGTCAAAAAAAGTATAAATAAAAAAACGAACCATTTTAAATAACTTTTGATCTAATGATCGGGTCTTCACGTTCAAGGGGTTAATGGTTCAAGGGGGTAACTTCAAATATGGTAACTATTTAGTGCAGACGATATTTTAAGTTACAAAATCAGACACGAAAACGTACTTTCTCTAAATAAACAAATCTTTTTACGACGGATTATGAATTCTAACCCCCAACATATAGGGAGCAACCGCAATCTGGGAAATATGGACCTAATAGTTAGGACCGGAGAGCGATCCAAACTCTTGACCCCCTAATGTTAATTTTACTTTATTTGCTATGTCTCGAGAATTTTTTAAACGACTTGAAAAAGTTTTGCATTCAATTATAAAATTGATATATCCCATGACAATTTCATGCAAAAAAATAAATTTTAACAAATATTTTTTATTATTTTATTAAATAAAACTCGGAAAATTTTGAATTTGTAAAGTGTACAATGTTTTATATCATTTTTAAGTATCGAATTTTAGATGGAAAATACAAAATTTGAGCAAAATCGGTCGAATAGTTCCTGAAAAATCAAATTTTAAATATCCTACTTTTTTGAAATTCACTTTCTCAAGAACATTGTATGAAACCAATGCATATCCGGAAGGAGTGGACACATTCTTTGCTAAATCCCATTTTTGCAATGTGGGGGAATTTAGAGCATTATTGCAGTTTTGTATTTTATTAAGTTCCGCCCTCCAAAATGGAAGGCCATCCATGTTCTCCTGCGAAGTGGTTATTTATAATTAAATACAGTCTGTTGTGGACACTTCTTACCTTAATTTTTAATCCTGAAAATGTAGTGTTGCTGTAGCGGGAGCTACTGCATTTTCAATATCACCACGAAGTCCTACTTAAAAACTAATGCACAATGCAACTTTTACAATGCAAACTATCTTGATGAATTCAGGGTTTTAGGATTATAACTTCATTAGCTACATTGAACTTCAAAAAACAAATTTCTTGAATACAGCAATGATCCTAACTAATGACCCCAGCAATGACCTAATACAGCAATGACCCCAAGTTTCCTAACAAATTCTGGAATTCCATTCCAAATTTGAAAACCAGCTGAATCCCTCGTAAGTTGTCGAAGACTTCGGTTCCTTACCTATACTTGGTTCTTCCACGAGTTTCCCTCTTGAAAATTTCTTAAAAACGGATGAAAGGAATACGAAATCTAAACGATTTTGTTATAAACTAGCAAAATTAACTCTCAAGTATAAACATTATAATAGTTTACCCTCATCCAAGCAGTTCGACACACTCCATCCAACCAGCCATGAACAATTACCACTGTGTCTACAGTTGTGTCAAAGTCAGTGTCTTCTGGCAGTTTTCCACCACATTTATGCAGGGGTTCTCCCTTTTCGGGATTTTTAGCAGTGAAGAGCCAAAGTTGTGTATCCATATTGTTGATGTTTGATCCCTTATAAGAAGGTGAGTAAACTTCAGATAATGTTGTATCGCAATAATCGCCATGAACTACTTCAAAACAGGGGTCTCTCTGTTGGAAGAGTCCTTCGAACAGATCATAGGCTATGGGGGGATAAAAAATAGTTTATTATAACCCAATTTAAGAATGAGTTAAGAGAAACTGGAGTTATTGTGTTATAAGTTGTATGAGGACTATTAGATAAACTCTTAGGTGTGATACCATACTTTCTCGCTTTGTCTTTGTTATGTGCGTTGCCTTGCATGCTTGACACGAAAATAGGAAAAAAACGGGAAAAGAATGAAGCTACAAAAAAATAAATAGTACAAATAAGAAGGAAGTTACGTGTGAAAAACGATTTATGATTAAAATTCGACGTTTTGTCATTGTTAATTTGAATTACATTTTTATCAAACTTAATACGTTGAATATTTTTATTAAATCTCACGTTTCTGTGTGTAATTTCTATAGAATTTCTGTTCTATATAAACACGATTGTTTACGAGATTTTCGCTAGGTTTTAAATTATTTTACTTTCGATCTTCAACTTTAATCTTACTATCGAAATTTCGACCAGTTTTCCGCCTAGCGTAACCATTTTTAGGCTAATTTTGATTTAAAAAGAATCATTAAAATTCATTTTTTAAAATAAAATTAAAAAATTCAGTTTATCTCTTTAAAATCATTTAGATATTTTTTCGATCACAAATAAAAAAAATATGACAATAATGATAAAAGTAATAATAATAAGAGGAATACAAGGTTAGAAATTTCATTCTAAAATTATGGTAAAATAATGGAATTACAGTAAAGAACATTTTTTACCATTATGGTTTTGAAACCATATTAAAAAAGCCTGGTCTTAAAACCATAAAAAGGAAATTTAATTGAACATTGGATATAGTTCAGCAGCTTTATGGTATTGCCATCTACAGATGAATGAGAATATCGTACACTAATAATGCAGGATCACAAATTGGGGAGTGCAGGACACTGCAAACTCTTCATGCGTTGAAATGTATGGAGGAAATATTGTGGTGTCAACGCTGGGAATCGAACTCCTGGTCATGAGATTGTCAGATTAGCCCTCTTAGCTATAATTTTAATCCATCTTCAAGTAACTGAGTGGCTTCATTAGGGGGACCTAGTCGATGCGATAAAATTTTGGTCGTTTAACCGTATTTGGTGAAAGCAGTTTATAAACGGTATTTCTCACCGTTAACAGTTTTCATACCATCATATTTAAGGTTATTTTACTGCTTTGTTCGAATATAATAAAATAACACTTAAAAAATATTCTATTAAACCAGCTTGTCTTAGAAATTACTAACAGTGTGGTAACTATTTTCCCTTACATACCTCAGTGCCATTATTTGTTAAACATCATAACTACAAATGTGTTGTTTCTCGTTATTTCTTCCATTTTTAATGCAATATATCATATTTTTTTTGTTACTCTCAGTTTTTTGAAATTTTGTACAAATTTTTTCTACGTGCATCTAGGGAGTAGACTATCCCCTGATAGATAAAACTGTTGTTTTATATTTTAAAGTCAAATTTTAAAAAAAAAAGTTCAGTTATATTTTACATTTGTGACCGAATGTGTTGCAACATTAGTTCAATTATTTAAAAGTTAATATTATGTATAATGCGTAGCCTTTTAAATTTACTATTTAAGAACACTAATGGGCAAATAAAATTAAAATTGCTGGAAGTCTGCCAAATTCTGTTCGCTACCGCTCGCCAACCATCTCAGTGCTTTTCGGATCACTTCCAGATCTATTCTCGCTTCGCACACTCACCAGATACTAAAAAAGGATTATAGCATTCTTGTTTCAAATAATATGTTTGTACAGTGCACGAAAAAAAGGACCACACTGATTAACTTTTGATCTAATGATTGGATTTTTACGTTCTAGGTTAATCTCAATGGCTCGAGAGGGTGACTTCGAATATGCTAATTCATTGGTTCTCAAAGGGGGCGATACCGCCCCCTCCCGGGGACGGTGGGAGTATGCTGAGGGGCGGTGAACTTGTTTTGGGCGGTAGGGGGCGTTGGATATATTTTGGGCGGAAGGGGGCGATGAACATGTTCTGTCATTCAAATTTAATTTTAAAACTTACAAATAAAATTATTGAATTAAGATTTATTTAATAAATAAAATTAATATTAAAGAAAAAAAGATTAAATTAATATAATAAATAAGGATTATTCAATACACCGTTGTACCAGCTATAAAACGAACTTAGAAGACACCTATTCTTCGATCCGAACCAACACAGCTCGGCGCATGAGTCAGTAGTTTGCCTCTGACTCATTCAAGCCATTTGGTGGAAATTAAAGTGCATGCGCTTTCAGTACGAATGCTTGACTGGACCCGTGTTTCTTAAGCTTCCTTGCGGTATTTTTTCCCAGTTTCGATTAGATCTTATAGTTTATTTGGCCAGATACGTGCGCGAATTAGTTCTTTATCATAAATTATTTATTAATTTTGAGAAATAGTTGATTTTCTTTCATCGTTTGTATTTTGCTTACTCTAACAATGTCGGTTGACAAAAAGAAGTGTCATCAATACAGTGCCACATGCTTGAAGTTGGGATTTGTTCAATCACTGCTGAACTCTCAATTACCCATGTACTTTGTAATAAAGTTTTATCTAATGAGGTAATGAAATCATACCGTTAGCAGCAGCATTTGCAAAAAACTTATCCTGACAAACAAAATATAGATTTGTCATTTTTCTCAAACACATCTTGTTTCACGCTTCTGAAGGCATCTTCGGCCTCAGGGTTACTAGCAACCTCATCACAAAAATTCGACGATGGTTTGATAGCTTCTTATAATATATCAAAATTTATTGCTAAATCTGGAAAAGCTCATTACATCGAAGTAGAGTTGATACTGCCGGTTGTCAAGGAAGTTTTAGAAACTGTTTTACACCAGCCAACCGCATCCAATGTAATAAAAAAACATCCCATAAGCAACGATTCAGTTCGGTGACGAAATGATGAGATGGCCGAAGACGTTTAAATTTCTTTATGCAAATTTCTGATATCCATCGAATTTTCCTTTCAAGTTGATGAATCAACCTTGCCAGGTAATGTAGGCTTTACTGTAGGCATAGGTCCGGTTTGTAAAGGTAAGAAACATTATTCAAGATATGCTTTTTGCAAGAGGCTTGATTATATAGATATCAAAGGCAAATCTATTTTTAATACTGTCGAAGATTATTTTAAAGAGAAACATTCCTCTTGCGAATATTATGTATATTGCCACTGATACTCTCCTGCTATGGTGGGTCGACATCATGAGTTTATCGCCCTTTTGGAAAGGGTGGTACCAAATATTTTAACTGTTCACTGCGTGATTGACAGACAGCATTTAGTAGGAAAAAATCTCAGTGACCGTTTGCATCAATCATTGCAATGTGCCATATCTGCTGTGAACAAAAATCACAGTAATGCTGTCTACGATTGATTATTCAGACGCTTGCTACTATACACCGAGATTCACTGGCTTTCCAAAAGCTTCTATCTCAATAGGTATTGGAATCTTTTCGACTCTGTGCTTGAGTTCCTCGAAAACAGAAATGTAGCTCTGAGAGACAGATTACTAGAATTTATGAAAGACTTTGGCTGATTTATCTCTAAAATTTAATGGCGGTTAATTTAAAATTTCAGGGTGACGAACTCAATTTGATCCCTACAAAATCAGTTATTTCTGCCTTTCTAAAAACACTCATTTTGTGGAAGCAGAACTTTGGTTGGAAAGAGTTCAGCCGAGCAGGCGAAATTCTCTCTGATGACGCATAAGAATATTGTCAACACCTTGACTCTTTGCACATGGACTGACCCTTTTAAAGACGTTTTGTTCCCTAGAAGTCGCTCAATGGATTTATGGGTTTTGAACCCTTTTGTAAATATTGAAACAGCAGAGGTTTAGATTTGTGAGGAATTGGTCGAACTGTTAACTAATGAAACTTTAAAATGGTGATCGTCTCACAGAGTTTTTGCTAAAAGGTAGCATCAGTCGTCTCTATCCTGGACTGTGGACAATCGTTAAATTTTTTTTAATTGTCTTCCCTGCCTCCTAATTTGTCGAACGTGGATTCAGTGCTGTTACGGATCTTGTCACGAAAAGGAGAAATCGACTCGAAATTGTGCAACGAGGGTATTTGTGTCTTCATTTCACTAAGAGTATTGATCCGAGGGTTAAAGAATTACTGTCTGAACCATTAAGTACAATCATCCCACTATCATAGTTACTTGAATGTTTCGTTGATACTACTTTTTAGTGTAAAAAAAATTTGGGGGTGTTTTTTTAATTATCTAATTAAGAATAAATTATTATTTTTAAGTATAGGTTTCTTTGTTGTATTTTTTTTTCATTAAACGTATTTATTTTGATCATAACAAATAGACTGCGATTACCTGCCGTGAAAAAATTGTCAAGTTAATTTATTCTTTTTTTAAAAAACAAACAAATTTAAAGCGTAAAAAAATTTATTAAAAATTTTGTCTCTTATAATTCAGCACACGTCCCTCCGTCCCCATGCTCTAAATAACAAAGGGGGGCATTGAAATGTTTTTGCTCCTTAAGGGGGCGGCAACGTTAAAAAGGTTGAGAACCTATGTGCTAATTAATAAGTGCAGACGATATTTTAAGTTACGAAATCAGGTACCAAAGCGTTCTTTCTATGAATAAACATGCCTTTTTTCGATGAATTCTGATTTCTGACTCCCAAAATATATAGGGTAATCGTAATCCAGGAAATATGGTACCCATAGTTATTATTAGTCGAGTCAAAAATTGGGCCCTTTAATGTTAATTGTACTGTTTGTGTATTTCGCTGTGTCTCGAGAGCATTTTAAACGAATTGAAGAATTTTTACACACAACTATGAAATTCGTTTATCTAAGGATAATTCCATGCAAGAAATAAGTATTAAAAATATTTATTATTTTTTATTATTTAATTTAATAATGGATAAAAAAAATTGAATTATAAGGTATACAATTTTTTGCATCATTTTACAGAATATAATTTTTCTTGGTAAAATAAAAAAATTTGAGTCTATTTAAAATTCGATTTATCAGGAACTGTTTGACCAATTTTGCTCAAAAGTTGTATTTTGCCTTGAAAACTTATATTCGTTAAAATAATACAAGAATATGCATACCTTACAATTTAAAATTTTTGCGACTATCATTAAACAAAATTACAAAAAAATAATATTTACTGAAAGTTATTTTTTCATAGAATTATCTTTGGATAAACAAATTTTATAATTGTGAGCAAATATTTGTTAATTCGCTTAAAAATTTCTCGATATATAGCGAAATAAGGAAAAGTAACATTAAGGGGTACAAGCTTTGGAGCACTCTCCTGACAAACTATTAGAACAATATTTCCTAGATTGCGGCCAGCCTCTATATTTTGGGGGTCAGAAATTAGAATCAGTCAAAAAGGTATATTTATCCAGAGAAAGTGAGTTTTTGTGCCTGATTTTGTATATATCCGGTCATTAGACCAAAATTTTTTTTTTTTTTTTTGGTCATCGACTAAACCTGTCTGGGCTTTCAATAGTATACACTAATTACGAACATATTAGTCCTAAACTATTGAAAATAGTTACAAGCAAAATAGTTAGAGTAAACATCTGCATTTATTTTTAAAATTAAAATATAATGAACCTACGTAGTAACTGAAACTATACTGAACGCATTCAATTTAAAGAAATAAATGTTGGACATGGGTAGTGGGGGTACAGACATTAGCAAATAGAATTCTTCTCAGTACTATTAGTACAGTAGTATAAGTGAATAATTTTATAGAAAAAGAAACTATTTTATGCTAAGAAACAACAATTTTTTTATAACTGTCATTGAAAACCCCACGCAATTTTTAGGTCTAAGATTACTAATGGTCAACTCCGTAGCTTTGTAGAGTTTTGAACCCAATCCAGAAGACAGGAGAACTCCTGGACCAAGTATTGGGAGAAATTTGCCTTCGGAAAAACTTTTTGATGGAACTAACCCGCATTTGAATTACATGGATCAAAACCCTCCCACGGCTATCTTGAAGTCAAGGAGATTTTAACCCATGATCCGTCTACCAATGAGGATGAAATATTTATTTTAACAAGCCTGTAGATTCAAATCGGATTTGTTTCTATTTGACGAGATGTTTATCTCGCCATTTTCAGATTCATTCTGATTGAACTCTCCCTCGGTTAGGGAAGACGCCTATAGAAATCCCTTTTGTGGGGATTTAACCTATTTCGTGGCTTGAGTTGCCACAGAGGATATTTTACGTCAGCACTGTGGTCGGTGTGAGCTGGGTGCGGAATTCGTATTGACCATCGTTGGGATTCAAACCCGGTTCGCCTCATTGGAAGGCGAATGCTCTATCTCCTGAGATACTATCAACGGGGTTCGTAAGCGATAGTGAAGGCTTAGTCCCCTAGTAATTTACATAAAAGAGATCATGAAAGCGGAAACACAACGTTTCACTTACGTAATCATTTTTTATCAACCGTAACTGATATAAACAAAATTTATAATAATATTATAAGCAATGTGATTTTGTTGTTAATCTAAACTCCGACCACTTTAATATTAGATGACGCAATCAGAATTTTACTAATCTATATACGTTGCACAAAGACAAACAATCTCGGTTGCATATTTAACAGAGATAATCTATCTCTACCGATAACAGAGATTATAAGATTATTTAGTTCATACTCCTCCCCACTAAAAGCGATTTCTTTTTAAATCAAAGTTTCTAAAGAAAATACAACAAAAATATAGTTTTACACTTACATGAGATCTTGGCGATCAGTGATATGAGCAGAATTATATCTAATAAAATCATCATTATGTCATTGCAAAGACGTGAAGCATGAGAAAAAATAACTGTCTAAGTAATGTCTTGGAAATTAGCTTGTTAAAAAACAAAATGTAAATTAAACTTTTCAATCAAGCATTCATACGGAAACTTTTAATTTTTAATGAGAGATTATTTATTCTTCTGTCGAAGAGAATTCGCCAGAGAATCCTTACTACAATTACTTAAAATTTCCTACTTTATGATTTAAGAGGGAATTTAGGTTTAACTTCGTGATCTAAAGCTTAAAAAGCACCCGAACGTTTTTTATCAGTCACAAATTCATGTCAAGGAAAAATTCAGAAAGATAAAATCTTTAATTCCTGTAATCTTAGAGATTGCATGAAAGCGGAGAAATACGTAACTTCAAACTAAAACTCTGTTGAAAAGAGATACATTTTGTCTAATGAATAACGCTTGAAATAATGATTGGATTACGTGCTATCTTAATTAACGAGCTATCTTAAAGATCATATGTGTTTATGTAGATGATATTTTAAATCATAAACCAAAACAAAAAAACAAAAACGTGTATAAATAGTAAACTAAACGTGAAAAAATATGCGTTGTTCTTTGCAAAAATGGAGGATGTATGTACTCGCGAAAATATTGCACTAATATAACTTAATTAAGAAGATCATTCGCTTCAAAAATACAAAATGCAAAAATACAAAATTTGGAAATAATAAGTAAACGTATTTTAAACGCTCAAATGTAGGAGCAAGTATTCATAATCTCCTTTAAGAAAATTTTCTATGGAAAAGCCGATGACAGTCTATGGTAACGTAATGTAATCATAGAAACCTATATGGCAATATACTTTAATCCAATTGTAACCATAGAATTTATATGACATTTTATGGAGAAAAACCATAACTTTATTGCGCGATTAAGGGGAAGTCCATAGGCATATGGCAAACAAATGGAGAAACACACTATACGCCTGCGTCATTCCTATGGGAGGGTGGATATGGTTGATGTATCAAAAACAATAGGACTTTTCAATCAAGTTCTCTGACCATATAGAAATCTATAGTTATTTTTTAAAAAAATTCGATTATTTCAACGAAAAAACAGCATTTTAACTTCAAAAATTTCAACTGCTGACAAGTCGACGGCAAGTCATGCGGGGGGGGGGGGAGTCTGATATCTCAACAAAGCATTATTAAAAAGAGAAAAAAATGGAAGAATTATTCATAAATTTTTTAATTTTATTTTCTGAAATTTTTGTATTTATTTGCTTTTTTTTCTCGAATATCTGACTAAATCGATTTTTCAACTTCGTGAAAGTAGTAAGTTTTCCTTCAGTTTCTACAACATTTTTCTTAATTTTTGATTATTTATAATTAATTTTTTAATCATTTTTTTATATTTTATAAATAGCTTAACAATCTGGAACCAAATTAACTCTCGCTGCTACAATAATGCTGAGTGAATTTCGCAAGCATTAAATAGTAGATTTTTTGCCTCTCCACGACAATGTGTTCAATATTTGATGCTGTGATTGATTTTGGAATAATAAGCAGTATATAGAGAACCAACAAATTTATAAGTTCATTCGTATTTATTTTCGTTTCTAATATTGGCTTTATTGTTTTCTAAATTATTTTTGTCGTAAAGATTAAAATTATCAGGGTCTTGTACATTATACCTTTGGGGATACTTGATTGGAGATCGATCGTTCTCTTGTTCGGATCAAAATTGCGGTCTGTGGATGAATGGATGTATGAATGGGTCCGCTCTATAAACGGGTTGACTTATAGTTATGGCAGAATTCGAATTCTTGGCCATCTCTCCCTTCCTCAGAGCCTTAATGGCTAACGATAACAAAAACATCACGGTATTGTTGGGCAAGAAATTTTGGCTTTCTTACATAATTATTGTTTTTTCTCATATATTTATTCACTTAATATATTTATATTAATACCTCATTAACTTTCATCCATGATATTATTTAATATGAAGTATGGACTGATGCATTGCCTGTTGGAAGGTTTAGTCTCCAGATGTTATAAGAGGAACTGCAGACAATAAATTCTATCTTCCAATACATCCAGATTTATCATTGAATTCATCTTAGTTTGTATAAATATAATTGAAGTTCTACCACCTACTGCAAAAGCGTCCCAGATCATAGTGGATCCACATTCAAATTGACGTTCTGAAAGTAAGTGCAGTTCAGTCCTTAAATCGAAACAAAACTATCGATAGTCATCTAGTCCACCCACATTAGGCCTCTTTTCATATAATTTCTAACCATGCGGCCATGCATTTCGTTCTTAATTTGTGCAGGTGACATCTTACCGTGACAAGAAAGCTTCCTGATTCATCTTCTTGCCTTGACGAAATTTTCTTTGCCCTTCAATACGCTGCGTACTGAAATAGCTTTCAGGAATCCTGAGACAACTATTAATAACTAGCCTAGCACTTTCCTACTTTTATTGCAATTTGAGAACCACTCAAGCTAAATTTCTATCTACCTCGTTCGCCTTCCATTAAATGGGCTCATCGTGGCATTGTATTGCGCGTGCAAACAACTAAAATCTGATTTAATACAACGAAAACAAATAAATATACGAAGAAAATAGCTTTGCTTATTCAGCCATTTCAGTTTTGTTTCGTATAAGGCGATTTATTGCTCGGCTTTATTTTTTTTTCCAGCAATGTCAAGGTAATAAGTATTTTCTCTGAATGAGTTTGGTTTCAGTTCAAACCTTTTCGCGACTGATGGCGCTTCGGACAGTAAGCCTATCAATCAAATAAAAGTAATTGAAATTCCCATAAAAGTTTTTAGAAAACTTTTAATTAGTTAGTATCATATTAGCTGTGGCATCCGCACCAAGCTGTGGTGGCTCAGGTGATAGAGCACTCGCCTCCTGATGAGATGAACCGGGTTCGAATCCCGGCAATAGCTGGCTGATTCGAATTCCGCACCCGGCTCGCACCGACCATAGTGTGAACGTAAAATATCCTAATTGGTAGTCGGATCATGGGTTAGAGTCCCCTTGAAGTCAGGCTAACCTTGGATGGGGTAATGCAAATGCAGTTTAGTTCCATCAAAAAATCTTCAACGAAGGCAAATTTCTCTTAATACTTAAAATATTGCATGTATCATATTATTATGACATCTTATTATCATATTATTGTGACATGTTTTGGTATAAGATATATTTTTTTCTTTGGTTTAAATATAAATTGGCAGCAGTGCCATTTGTCAAAAAAGTTTTAAACTAATACGAAAGGGGACATTTATGTCACATAAATTTGCTGCAAGATTTTCCTTAGCCACAACTGTTTTTTCATTCATATTTTTTTTTTAAATCGTCAGCTTAATTGTCAGTCAGGATATGTTGTATAATTATTTTTTAAAACACGTCATGAAATATAATTATGAAACAAAAAAGGGCTACATGCAGTATTAATTGCGTTTCGAATTTTTCTAACATTTGAGTTCTTTATTTCTAACACTGAGTTAATTATTCATATAATTTAGTAGAAACTTAAGGCTTTGTTACCCGATCTTACTACTTTCCTCGAATTTTTACAGATTTAATTTTACAGATTTAATGCTTATATTTGAATAACTTGAACTTGTTCTCTGAAATACTGATAAAACCGTAATTGAAACTTAACGTTTGGATCTTTGTGCATGACAATTGCTCTTTTTTAAAAGTTTCCCATATTTTACAGTGTTTCCAAAATTTTAGACGTTTAAACGTGAATAACTTGCTATCTGAAACATGGATAAAACCTTATTAAGAACTTTTCGTTTCGTTCTTTGAATATAGCAAAATTTAACTTCTCTCAGACATTTGCATATTTAATAGTGCTTTTATCTTTTCTAACATTTGAATTAAAACAATTCGAACGTGCTATTTAAGTCATTGAAATATTTTGTCAGACTTCTTTCAAAATTTCTTAAATGGTAAATTAAATACTAAAACTTGGTGATGATGAAATCTTGAAGAAATACTTTTGAAACCTGCATAATACTTCAAATTAATGCTTTTCTAATTTTTATTACCTCATCAAAATCTATTACCGAGCTAAATTTATTACTAAGTATATTTTTGAAGATTTCAAGTAATAAAATTAATATGTTAATGAGTGAAAACTGCAGCTGTATATTTACAAGTTCTTTCATTTTAAGTATGGATTGCAATATTCTGAAGCCAGGGTAGCCTGGTTGGTAGGGCGCTGTTCTCTCGTTCATCAGTACGGAAGTTCGAATCCAACCAACCGAAGTAGTAAATGGTAACTGGTGCACGTTTAATCTGTCTGTTCACAAAGTCCTTCATCTTCCCAATACAAATTATAAATCTGGAGGTACTGGATAGGAGACTGATAGTTCACTGGTTCAGGTCAAAATTACGATCTGTGGATGAATGAATGGATATATAAATGGGTTCGCTCTATAAACGAGAGTGACGTATGGATGCGGCAGAAGTCGAATTCTTGGTCGTCAACTTTATTAGTGTTTTAAAAGGAAATAATGAATTATGCAAATTAGATTATTGTAGTTGTTTATTCCAAATTCTTAGTCAATAGTGGTTAGTTATTTGTAGTTTTTTTAGAATTAAAATACTATAGCCGTTTCAGATACATCTTTACTTGGATATGATGTAGAGATATTTATCTCAGAAAAATGAGTAAAATTGAAATAATTCGAACTTTCCGAAATTATGACAATAAAGGAAAATCCCTCAAAGGGATCAAGAAAATCATTCTCTTAACGTAAATTCTCATTCCTAAATTGCGGTAAAATAGCCGAGAGCTGCCTGTTAACCCAATTAACCTTAAAGTTTACAGTAAAGAACATTTTTTACCTTTATGGTTTTGAAACCGTTTACAACTTGTATGGTAATAAATAACATGGAATCAAAATTATTCAGTTTCTTACACATATTACGATTTTTTTAACCATTACATTCCCATTTTAACATTTATAACCATTTCAGTTTTTTTAACATTTACATTATTAGAATTACATTATTATTATTTTAAAACCGTGAAATGGAAATTCAACTGGACACTGGAACTATACTTTTCTTCAAGGCATTGGAGTGTACTGGACATTGGAAACTCTTCATGTGCTGAAGATAAAGGAGGAAATATTGCGGTATTAACTCCGAGACTTGATCCCCCCCACTCTGTTTGTCGTGAGATTGGCAGATTAGATTTAGATATTATTACCCTCTCGGCAATAATGTGTACCCCAGCTATGAGGAGGAACTAAATGGCTTCAATAAGTGGGCCTAGTTGGTGAGATAAAATTCAGGTTCATTAGCAGTATAACACTGAAGAGCCAAAAAAAAAAACTGGTATACCTGACTAATATCGTGTAGGGTCCCCGCGAGCACGAAGAAGTGCCGCAACATGACGTGGATTGGATTCGATCAATGTGTGAAGTAGTGCTGGGGATAATTGACACCATGAATCCTGCATAAATCAGTGGGAGTAAGAGGGGGTGGGGATATCTTCTGAACATCACGTTGCAAGCATCCTAAATATGTTCAATAATGTTCTTGTCTGGGAGTGGATCCAAGAGCACTCTTCTGAATTTAGACACTTCCGCTGGCCACCAAAATCCCCAGACATGAACATTATTGAACATATTTGGGATGCCTTGCAACGTGATGTTCAGAAGATATCCCCACCCCCTGCAGGATTCATGTTGTCAATTATCCCCAGCACTACTTCACACATTGATCGAATCCAATCCACGTCGTGTTGCGGCACTTCTTCGTGCTCGCGGGG
>NC_092207.1:70489967-70497258 GCF_043381705.1 Parasteatoda tepidariorum
AGTTTTGTATTTTATTAAGTTCCGCCCTCTAAAATGGAAGGCCATCCATGCTCTCCTGCGAAGTGGTTATTTATAGTTAAATGCAGTCTGTTGTGGACATTTCTTACCTTAATTTTTAACCCTGAAAATGTAGTGTTGCTGTAGCGATGGCTACTGCATTTTCAATATCACCACGAAGTCCTACTTAAAAACTAACTTTTTTACAATGCAAACTATCTCAATGAATTCAGGGTCTTAGGATTATAAATTCATTAGCTACATATTTCTTCAAGAACCAAATTTCTTGAATACTGCAATGACCCTAACTAATGACCCCAGCAATGACCTAATACAGCAATGACCTAATACAGCAATGACCCCAAGTTTCCTAACAAATTCTGGAATTCCATCCCAAATTTGAAAACCAGCTGAATGCCTTATAAGTTGTCGAAGACTTCGGTTCTTTCCCTATAGTTGGTTCCTCCATGAGTTTCAATGTCCCTCTTGAAAATTTCTTAAAAACGGATGAAAGGAATACGAAATCTAAACGATTAAGTTGTCGAAGACTTCGGTTCTTTCCCTATACTTGGTTCTTCCACGAGTTTCAGTATCCTTCTCGAAAATTTCTTAAAAATGGATGAAAGGAATACGAAATCTAAGCCATTTTGTTATAAACTAGCAAAATTAACTCTCTAGTATAAACATTATAATAGTTTACCCTCATCCAAGCAGTTCGACACACTCCATCCAACCAGCCATGAACAATAACCACTGTATCTGCAGTTGCGTCGAAGTCAGTGTCTTCTGGCAGTTTTCCACCACATTTATGCAAGGGTTCTCCCTTTTCTGGGTTTTTAACAGTGAAGAGCCAAAGTTGCGTATCCGTATTGTTGATGTTTGATCCCTTATAAGAAGGTGAGTAAACTTCAGATAATGTTTTATCACAATAATCGCCATGAACTACTTCAAAACAGGGGTTTCTCTGTTGGAAGAGTCCTTCGAACAGATCATAGGCTATGGGGGATAAAAAATACTTTATTATAACCCTAGTTAAGAATATGTTAAGAGAATCTGGCGCTATTGCAGTTTGTTTCGAATTTCTGCCTGACCGAAAGAGAGCGTTGTAATCACTCACAATAATTCTGTAATCACTTATTAGACAGGCAATGGATTCAACTGGATGGCTTATTGGAAAGCCCTATTTCATACACTCATATTGTTTTATTGTTTTACGATTATTAAATTTGCTTGTTATTACATATGGTTTTTTTTATTCAATGCACCCACTCGCTACTGAATCATTCTACAACATAGTATAAGTTGTATGAGAACTATTAGATAAACTCTACTATTAGATAATTATTAGTTAAACTAGGAGAAATACCATACTTTTTCGCTTTGTCTTTTTAATGTTCGTTGCCTTGCATGCTTAACACGAAAATAGGAAGAAAACGGGAAAAGAATGAAGCTAAAAGTAAAAAGAAATTTAAAAAAAATACATAGTACAAATAAGAATGAATGAATTTACATGTGAAGGACGATGAACGACATTTTGACATCGTTAACGATTCGACATTTTGTCATCGTTAATTTGAATTAAAGTTTTATCAAACTTTATACGTTGAACCTTTATATTAAATCTCTCGATTCTAAGTGTAATTTCTATAGAATTTCAGTTCTTTGCAAGCACGACTGCTTACGAGACTTTCATTTGGTTTTTAATAATTTTACTTTCGATCTTTAATGATGAAATCTTGCTGTCTAAATTTCGACCAGTTTTCCGGCAAGCGTAACCATTTTTAGGCTAATTTCGATTTTAAAAAAATCATTAAAATTCAGATTTTAAAATAAAATTTTAAAAAATTCAATTTATCTCTTTAAAATCGTTTCGATCACAAATAAAAACAATATGACAATAATAATAAAAACAATAATAAAAGTAATAATAATAAAAGAAAGACAAGGTTAGATATTTTCTTCTGAAATTATGGTAAAATAATGGAATTACGGTAAAGAACATTTCTTTCCATTATGGTTTTGAAATCATTTTCAACTAACCTGGTTTTGAAACCACTTTCAACTAACCTGGTTTTAAAACCATTTTCAACTAACCTGGTTTTGAAATTTTTTTTCGAGGCTGACCTCAAATATGCTAATTAATAAGTGCAGACAATATCGAAATCAGACACCTAATCGTACTTTCTATGAATTAACATGCCTTTTTTTCGAGGAATTCTGATTTCTGACCCCCAAAATATATAGGTTAGTCGAGATCTAGGAAATATAGTCTCTACAGTTATTGTCAGTCGACTGAAAAATTGGACCACTTAATGTTCATTTTACTTCTTTCTTATTTCGCTGTAACTCGAGAACTTTATAAGCGAATTGAAGAATTTTTACTCACAACTATGAAATTCTTTTATCTGAGGATAATTCCTTGCAAGACATAACTATTAAAAATATTTATTATTTTTTATTATTTTATTTGATAATGGACGATAAAATTTTGGAATTTTTAGGTATACAAATTTTTGCATTATTTTGCAGAATATAATTTTTTATGGCAAAATAAAAAATTTCAGTCAGATATTTAAAATTCAGTTTATCAGGAACTATTTGACCGATTTTGTTCAAAATTTGCATTTTGCCTTGAAAAATTATATTCTTTGATATGATGCCAGATTTTGTATACCTTACAGTTCAACATTTTTTCTACCATCATTATTGTGTGCAAATATGTTTTAATTTGCTTAAAAATTTCTCGAGATATACCGAAATACGCAGAGTAACATTAAGGAGTCCAAGCTTTAAGGTGCTTTCCTGACCAAACTATTAGGACCATATTTCCCAGATTGCGGCTAATCTCTATATTTTGGTGATCAGAAATCAGAATCTGTCAAAAGAAAGATATGTTTATCCAGAGAAAGTACGTTTTTGTGCCTGATTTCGTTTCTTAAAATATCGTCTATACTTATTAATTAGCATAGTTGATGTCACTTTCTTTGAACCATTAAGATTGAGTCCTAGAACGAAAAGATCCTATCGTTAGATCAAAAGCTATTTTGGGCTGTCCGGTTTTCTTCTTCTCCATTGCACATGGACCAAACCAGTCTGGCCTTTCAATAGTACTCTAATTGCAAACATATTCGTCTTTAACTAGTGAAAACAGTAACAAGCAAAATAGTTATAGTAAGCATCTACATTTATTTTTGAAACAAAAATATACTGAACCTACGTAGTAACTGAAATTATACTGAATGTAATCCTAGTTTTTCTTTTAAGAGAGGGCTTATATTTATCATTTACAACTGAGGCATGAAGTGGTTCTTTTGTCTAATGCAACAATAAATTCGTTATTTAGGAACACTGTAGGCAAATTTGCCGGGATATCCTGATTGGTTGGGAACTGGAGTCACGCCCATGAAAAAGGGAGTTCGAATTCAGCCGGCCAAAGACTACCCATGTAGTATTGGGGCACGTTGAATCTGTTGGGTCACAAGGTCTTTCATGTTCCCATAACAAATTAAACCTCTGAGGGTACTGGATTGGAGATTGATCGTTCTCTGATTCAGGTCAAAATTACGATCTGTGGATTAATGAATGGATGTATGAGTTGATCCGCTGTATAAAGAAGTGTGACTTATGGGTGAGGCAGAAGTCGAATTTTTGGTCATAGATGGCGCCACTGGAATACAAGAAGAATCGCACCCCCAGTGCCTTAATGGCCCTATGACAACAACAACAACTGTAGGCAAATTCTGTGTTGGTTTATGTTGGTTATGAGATTTTAACTTGAGATCTAGATGGGTTGCACTAAAGGTCTGGTTTCTTAGGACAAGCGCCTTATCTGGGCGTCAGCGGAAAGTTGACGTAGAGCTGACGCTAAAAAAATACTTTTTTGTTAGCTCAGCATGAGCAGTCGGTCCAACGCAGACATTATCTCTCATTGCGCCTGAGTTAATAACGTAAACGAATATTTATTTTGAATTTGTATTGATTTTGTTATTGTCGACCAGTGTTTTAGAGAACAAATAATGACTTTGTGCAAGAAAAAACACATTATAGCTGAGCTAAATGAAGAGTGCTATGTTTAATGTCAAAATCAAAATCTTGGCTGATTTCAAAGTGCTCTTGGATGTTGTCCGCCATTGCTTCTGTGGTTAACGTCACGTTGTAATCCAACTGCAGTTGAGTTGGACGGCAATTGTAGTTCCAGATGAGCGTTCGATGACGTTTATCAAACTCACAAATGGACCAATCAGAGGTTAGCGCTGATTTCTAGCTGACGGCGTCCTGTCCTAAGAAACCAAACCTTAAGACAAATAATCTCTGTTGCATATCTAACAGAGATAATCGGTCTCTATCGATAAGAGAGATTAATAGGATTCTTTAGTTCATACTACATTTTTATTGCGATTCTTCATGCAACACTAAAAACGTTTTTTTTTTTTTAAATCAAAGTTTCTAAAGTAAATACAACAAAAATATAGTTTTACACTTACGTGAGATATTGGCGAACAGTGATATGAGCAGAATTATGTCTAATAAAATCACCATTATTTCATTGCAAAAACGTCAGCATGAGAAAAAAAAAACAGTTTAAGTAATGTCTTGGAAATTAGCTTAGCTTATGTAAAAAAACGAAATGTAAATTAAACTTTTCATTCAAGCATTCATACGGTAACCTCAAATTTTTAATGAGAGATAATTTATTCTTCTGTCGAAAAGAATTCGACAGAAAATAATGAAAAATTTCCTACTTCATTACTTAAATAAGGAAGTTAAGTTGAATTTCGTGATCTAAAGCTGAAAAATATCCGAAAGTATTTTGTCTGTCACAAGAAACTACAAATTCATGACAAGGAAAAATCTTTAATTCCTGTAATCTTAGAGATTGCATGAAAGCGGAGAGTCATTAAACTAAAACTCTGTTGACAAAAGATACATTTTGACTCTTGAATAACGCCAGAAATAATGATTGGATTACGTGCTCTCTTAATTAACGAGCTATCTTAAATTTATGCGAATTTATGTAGATGATTTTAACTTATAAATCAAAACAAAAACGTATTAACATGTACGAATAGTAAACTAAATATGAACAAACTAAACGAGAATAAATATGCTCAGGGAATAGAGAGCTCGCCTCCCAATGAGATGAACCGGGTTCGAATCCCGGCAATAGCTGGTTGATTCGAATTCCGCACCCGGCTTGCACCGACCATAGTGCTGATTTAAAATATCCTCAGTGGTAGTCGGATCATGGGTTAGAGTCCCCACTTCGCCGTCAGGCTAACTTTGGAGGGTTTTCGAGGTTTTCCTGTCCATGTAACGCAAACGCGAGTTAGTTCTATTAAAAAGTCTTCAACGAAGGCAAATTTCTCTCAATATTTAAAATATTACATCTATTATATAATGTGACATCTTACTATCATATTATTGCGACATTTTTTGATATGAGATATATTTTTTTACTCTGGTTTAAATGTCAATTGCCCGCTGTGCAATTTGTCATAAAGGTTTTAAATTAATCAAAGGGGACATTTATGTCCTTTCACATAAATTTGCAGAAAGATTTCTCTTAGCAAGATTTTCTTTTCTTAAACAGTCAGCTTAATTGTCAGTCAGGACATGTTGTATAAATATTTTAAAAACACATCATGAAATATAATTATGAAACAAAAAAAAGGCTACATGCAGAATTAATTGCGTTTCTAATATTTCTAACAGTTGAGTTTGTTATTTCTAACATTGATTTAATTATTTACATAATTTAGTAAAAACCTTAAGGCTTTGTTTCCCGACCTTGTTACTTTCGTCAAAATTTTACAGATTTAATCGTCGTCTTTTTAATATATTAAAATATTGATAAAACTGTAATTTAAACTTACCATTTGGTTCTTTGTCCATGACAATTATTCGTTTTTTAAAAATTTTCCCATATTTAACAGTGCTTCCAACATTTTAAACATTTAAACGTGGGTATCTTGAACTTGCTATTTGAAACATGGATAAAACTTTATTAAGAACTTTTCGTTTGATTCCTTGAATATAGCAAAACTTAACTTCTCTCAGACATTTGCATATTTAGTATAGCTTTAATCTTTTCCAACATCTGAGTTTAAACAGTTCGAACGTGCTACTTAAATCATTGAAAAATTGCGTCAGACTTCTTTCAAAATTTCTTGAATCGTAAAATAAATACTAAAATTTAGTGATGATAAAATGCTTCTGAAACTTACATATTACTTCGAATTCATGCTTTTCTATTTTTGACTTCCTCATCAAAATCTATTGCTGAGCTAATTTTTTTACTGAGCATATTTTCGAAGATTTTTAATAAAATTTACAAGTAATAAAGTGAATATGTTAATGAATGAAAACTACAGCTGTATATTTCGAGTATTCGAATCCAACCAACCGAAGATTCCTTGCGTAGTAAATGGTAACTGGTGCAAGTTAAAACGGTCGGTTCACAAAGTTCTTCATGTTCGCACATGCGTCTGGGGGTATTGGACTGGAGACTGATCGTTCACTATTTCCGGTCAAAATACGATTTGAGGATGAATGAATGGATATAAGAATGGATCCACCCTATTAACTAGTATGACGTATGAGTGTGGCAGAAATCGAATTCTTGACCATAGATGGCGCCACTAGAAAACAATTAAGGACGTACAACAGCATTACAATGTTCTAATTCTGTTAAAAGTGTTTTCACCCACCGTAAGTATAAATACCTACACACACACACATATATATACAAAATCCCTCGTTACACTCAATTTGCGCTTATGTTTTCATATTTTGTAATCTGGCAATCTTGTTGCGAAAATATTTTTAAATCATTCTTGAAAAATTTCCCGTTTATGTAAGTACATCTGATTTCGCTACTCGCTTTATAGTTATTGTTTTTGTTTTATACTGTTTTTTCTTTTTATTTTATCTCATTTTCTGTTTTGACGTATTATTTTTACTTATTGTGTTCTATTTTATTTGTTGTAATTTTTGTAAAAATGTTTTTTGAGTGCTCCTCACACTATTGTATTAATATATTTGGCTTTGGCTATATTGATACAATATCAGAAACCACTCTTTTTTGCGGATATAATCGTGTGGGCATATGAAAAGATTATATCTTATTTTTCCGGTTTTTTTAAAATAAAATTTACGTATATCTCTTTTTATATATACATATATTTTTTTAATCAGTTGCTCGTTATTTTTTTAATTATTATTCCCCCCCCCCCTTTTTTTCATGTGTCTGTAATTTTCCTTTGTTTCATCTTCATTCTATCTATCTATCTATATA
>NC_092207.1:70497471-70505560 GCF_043381705.1 Parasteatoda tepidariorum
ATATATATCGCATCATTTAGGAACGTGAATATAGATTATTGTAGCTGTTTATTCCAGATTCTTAGTCCATAGTGGTTAATGGAATGTAGTTTCTTTTATACTTAAAGTATTATGACCGTTTCAGATACAGCTTCATTTGGATATGATGTAGATATATTTATTTCAGAAAAATAAATAAAATCGTTGAGGAAAGATCAATTTATTATGTAATTCTTAAATTGAACATGACAACATACCGAAATTATAAAATTAAAGGAAAATCCTTCAAAGGGATCAAGGAAATCATTCTCTCAACATCAAGAATTTCTCATTCCCAAATTACGGTAAAATAGCCGACAGCAGCTTGTTAATCCAACTAACCGTAAAGTTTACAGTGAAGAACATTTTTTACGGTTTTGAAACCGTTTACAATTTTGTATGGTTATAATTACCTTGGATACAAAATTATTCAGTTTTTTTACGCATACTGCGATTTTTTTAACCATTACATTCCCATTTTAAATTTTATAACCATATCAGTTTTTTTTCACCATTTTCGTTATTAGAATTACATTATTATTATTTTAAGACCATGGAATGGAAATTTAACTGGACACAGGAACTATACTTTTCGTCAAGGTATTAGAGTGTACTGGACACTGGATTTAGATATTATTGCCCTCTCGGCAATAATATGTACCCCAGCTATGAGGAGGATTGGAGGAACTAAATGGCTTCAGTAAGTGGGCCTAGTTGGTGAGATAAAATTCAGTTTCCTTAGCAGTATTAGTTAAAAACAGTTAACATAAACGGTTTTTCTCACATTTAACAGTTTGAATGCCATCTAATTTACGGTTATTTGCTATTTCTGTTTGAATATGGTAAAATAACATTTAAGTTGTTATTTAGCCATTTTTTTCGAGAAATTTATAACAGTGTAACAGACCAATAAAAAGATGCTTAATGAATTGTATTGTAGTATTGCATTCACATAAAAAATTCCTTATTTTTTCTAAATTAAAAAAAGGACAATAAGAATTTTTTTGTTTCCTTTAAGACTTGTGCCTTAACTCCTATTTTTTTTAATATGGTTCTTTCATAATATTTACCCTTGATTGTTAGAATTTATTTTACTTTACATTAATAAGTAGGAATTTATCGCGTTACTTTTGTACTTATTTTTCTCTTGAATATTAATTTTGACCTATTCATTATTAAGAAATAATTATGTTTTTCTTTTCAATAGCAAAATGAGTGCCAATGAATTTAAAATGTCAAAACTTCACACTTAAATAAAGTATATTTCATAAAATAAAAGGCTTAGTGTATTTTCATCTCTGAAAGAACTAAACAATTAGGGAAATAGTAAAAATGCTGTACAACGAGGTAGACAACTTTTAGAAATAAATTGAAATATCATTACCCTAGGCAGAAATAAATAAACAAATAAATAGATGAAAAGCGGCATATGGTATTACAACAACTCCTCTGTTTAAAGTTTCATAAAAAAAAATACTTAATTCATGACAAAACTTATTTCACACATTTCATTTTAGTATGAATAGTAAATATTTTAGGTTTCTTTCTATACAATGCACTTTATTTGCAATGGTCACAAAAGTAGAAATTAAACAAATATCAAACTGAAAAGATTTTAAGGTGGTTACTTTTGAAGTTGCGTTAAAAAGGAAATATTCATCATTCATATTTTTTCATTCATATCAGTTCGTCGCTTCAGTCGCTAACGAAAAAGGAATTTTAGATAAAAGAGCTATGTACGGTTTATTTAATTTGAATAAAATCCAGCTAAATTATTTGAACAGAAATTTAAAAAAACTTTTTTATTCCTTTGAGCTTTCATTTAAAGATTCCAAATATTACTTAGAGACACATTTTAGAAACAAGACCTTTTCAGTAATTTTAAAACTGCTACTAACTTTGAAACTACAAACTATCCATTCAACACATTTGGTGAACTTTTTTAGTGTTTATGACGTTTGAATGTGTATTTATCTTTTACTTTGAATGCATAGTTTAATTCACTTGAAGTCAGGTTTATTGAGCGGCTTTTCATTTTTTAAAAATTATTTATCTTCACTTTTATGGGCAAGTTTTATTCTTATAATATAAATGATTTATTATATACACTACTGAAAACAATTAAATGATGCTGAGGTTGTGGGTTGATCTAGCACCTGGAAAATTGTTTGAATGATTGATACATTATGCGCAGACGGAGTAGGCTATATGAGATAAAAATCATCTTTGTTTGGCAGAAATAAATGCGTTTTACTGAGCATTTAGGTACAAAAGGGGAAAAAAACACAGTTTGTGCATATGATAAAACAAATTAAAAAAAGATGTTTTCTTTAAAAAAAAATCGTTTTAAGTACGGGATATGCTTTTTCCGGACGACCAGCAACATTAAACACCTTTGAGGCTTCGAGTCAATGAGGGTTATTAATGAGGGGCTAGGGTATTATTTCCCAGTCCTCAAGAAGAGCTCTTTCCTGATCCTGGAGAGTTTGTGGGAGTGGTTGGTGTCCAGCTATTTGTCTGCCCTGAATGTCCATGCTCGATTGGGTTCATGTCCAGAGAGCTCGCTGGTCGATCCGTTCGTATGATTCCTTCCTCCAAAAGAAAATTATCCACCAAGTAAATGAGGCCTGTAATTGTCATCATATCCAATTGCTGCAGCGTAAGGGAGTAAAATAGGACTCATCCTTATATCGGCGATCGGTCAGAGTTCCATTTCGAATGATATGGAAATCAGCGCTTCCAGCAATGAAGATGCCATCACAGACCATCACCACCACCGCCAAATCTTACACTTTCGTGCACGAAAGCAGGATTGTTTCTAGTGCCACGTTCCTTCCAGATGAAAATACGCCTATTATCAGGATGAACAGAAAAACAGGATTCGCCAGAGAAAGGACACCATTCATTACTCCTCCAGTTCACATACTCTGTTCCCCACTACCTGAGGACGTGCCGGTACCTTGCTGTTAACGTGATACACACTATTGGTGGGCGAGCATACAGCGTGTAGGCGGTAGTGGACATGTTGAAACTATGGTGCCAGTAGATGAGCAAAAGTTGAAGAAGAGTGGTATTATTATTTCGGTGCCTCCGAGCCGCTAGCGTTAAATAACGATGTCCTTTTGGCGTTGTTGCACTCCTACGCCCTTGCCGTGACCTTCAGCCTGCATTTCCAGTCTCCAAGAAACTGATCCAGATCCTGGAAATCACATTCAATGGCTTCTGCTACTTCGGCTTGTGTTTGACCGTCTTCAAACCGACCAACAACTCTCCAGGCTTCTGATCCGGTTAAATAACTTCGTTGAGACATTGCACTCATCGAAACAATGAGCTTACTGTATGACAGTTATTCTTTTCAGCTTTGTGTTACATTAAGTTGAAAGCTTACTTAATTTCGTTGCCACCTAAGGCCTCGTCTTCGACATCAAACTCAACTCAAACTTTGCATACATAAAAGTAGAAATGAAACAAATATCAAACTGAAAAGNCATATTTCTATTAATATAAAAAGTTTCAGAGCTTTTTATTCACTTTACTTTTTTGGGATTTTATGAACTGAAAAATGTCAATTTTCGTGAGAATGACCCATATATATATATAAATTATGCATACAGACGAACCTCGATTCCGCATCTTACGTTTCCAGTATGTATCGTAAATTTTTAACGGTGCCATCACAAAATGCTATTCTTATAATGAGAATAACACCCGTTTAAATCGTTTTCGAAACTAGAAAATTCTCGCGTCTATCGTTAAGAAATTCTGGGAGATATTTTTGTTTTCAAAAGTAAAATAGTAAGTCTTATACTAATAATGAAGAAAATATAATAATTTGTTACGGTTTTGTTTATATATTAAAACGTGGGAGTTGTCGGTTTAAGAAACGGTAGTAAAAGCTGAAGAAGTGCAAAGTGATACCGATGAATAAGTCGAAACAAGTACACAGTCAGTGACAACATTTGCAAAAGGAACGAAGAGCAACGCTCTGTATCAATGTGCTTATTACAAATTTTTGAAATTTTCTAATATTTTTAACATATAAGTATGTCTATTCTTTTGAATTGTAACTAACAACTCCAAATAATAAGGAAACAGAAAATACTAAACTACTATGGAGGCCAAACATCACATGTAACTGGGTCAGGGCGCACATTGGTATCCTAGGCAACGAGGAGGCGGATCAGGCAGCCAAGGAAGCCGTCAGTCTCAGCCAAATCAATTTAGAGGTCCCAAGTTCCAAGGCCCAGATCAAAACAATCGTTAAATCCAACAACCTAAATCGATGGAAATCAGAGTGGCAGAGCTCCGAGAGAGGTAGACAAACCTATATTTTTTAAAGACCCTTCCACCAAACGACTACAGGCCAACTTTTACCTAAGCCAATTACTTACAGGACACGGAGTGTTGGGAGAATAACAAAATAGACTTTTCAATAAGAACCCAAACTGTACCTACTGTGGGGACAATCAAACAATCGAACACTTGATCATGAACTGCCCACACTTCCAGACACTCCGTGGAAACCATCTTGCAGGACAAACTTTGCCTCAATGCTTTGCTAACTTGGTCTGTAGAAACATTGTTAAAAAAATTATAAAAGCAACATTGGAGGACATTCTGAACCACATTTAACTCTGCTCGGAGAATGCGAACACTATTGCTGGTGTCTTGGGTTTTTATCTACCATCATTTTAAACTTCTCTAGGATTTAACTTGAATTTTTTTGAATCAATTTTAAACTGATTGTTTTGATTCTTAACTTGTTATGCTTTTGAACTTTTATACCGAATTTTAACTTCTAATATTTTATTACTGTTTTACATGCTTCTGTAAAGTTTTAACATTAATTGGATTTTTGGGTTATTTCGTTTTTTAACCCCTTTACTATTTTAATGAGTTTATACTTGCTTTAATAGATTTGTATTGATCATTATTTCAGATATTCTGATTTTTATACTAGTTGTTGATGTAACTTTTTGAGTTCTACGTATTTATAATGTATGTTTTATGTATGTATCTACTCTCGTATGCCCTTAAATAGGGCGGGTCGAGATACAAATGAACTCATTACTAAAAAATTGCTTTTGCTGTACTAAAAAATCTGCAATGACTATAACTTTTGCAATTTTACTCTGTTGCATATTTTTATAAATTCATATTTTGAAAATAAAATAAAATTAAAAATGTTAATTTAAAGTGTTGAAGTGTTCCTTCTCTCATCAAAATATTAATGAAAGACTTCAAATGCTAATTATTGCTGTGATGCCATTGTTTGACTAGAAAAACATTATTAGATATTGAAATTTTGCTGTTACCATAATAGCTTTAAAAATTGTCCCTTTCCCGTGATGCAACACTCTGCCCTACATTTTATATATACCATCCATGCTAAAGGTTATAAAACATCAGCGCTTTTCATGAGAAAAGTTTTACTTAGAGGTGAAATCCGGATAAGACAAATTACTTCTCCTGAGAACAATCGATTCCCACCAAGTTTATTACATTTGCTTTATTGAGCGAAAAGCAATCTGGTGAGATATGGAACATAAGAAGTGAACTACTTCCCTTCAATTTAGCGCAGGAAAAGGGAAAAAAAGCCTTAGATATGTCACCAAGAAAACCTTTAAACATCCCTTGAGGCCAGAGCTGAACTATTCTATGAAGGTTATATGTTTTTATAATAGTTTTTGGCTGTCTGGTGTTAACAGATCTAGTTAATAATGGATACAGCTCGCATAAAAGTTAATGTATATTCTGTATAGTAGTTTATTTGTGTTGCATTATTAGTTAACTCAATGATGCTTCTGAAAAATAAACGAAGATATATTATTATACAAATATTAAAATATATCATTTTATTTAACTTCTTTCTAGATAAGGTAGAATTGTTGTTTTAGTTTTCTCCATTTAATTAGGTACATTATGTTTACCGTAAAAATGTGATCAGTGAAAATCAAGTGTTTTTATATATTAGTGAACAGTTGAGATCAGGTTTTGACATGTTTCAATGTAATGTGATAAACTACATTTATGTGTATGTTTGTGACAATAACAGCATACCACTTTTTTACAGGAAAGTATTTTATCTTATTCATTCAGAATTTCGCAATACATATTCCCTTGAACTCTGATGTTGTAGTTAAAATTAATTGATTCATAAATAAATGTGTGAGTTTTAAACATTAGTCATTTGAAACATTAGTCATTAGTTTAACCATTTTAAACATTAGTTATTAGTTAAACATTAGTCAACCCTGCTAAAACATATTTCAACCATTAGTCATGTTTCATTAGCTATGTTTCAACCTTGCTAAATACGCGGAGATCTCATGATGCCGCCTGGAAAGTTCTTGCCAGTTTTGAAGAAAGATTTAAAGGCAGCACATTTAAGTTCTTGTATAGGAATTATCAATTAAGTTTTTGTATGAGAGTCATAATTTAAGTTTTTTGTAAAGGTAGCATATTAAGAATTTATATTGGGACCATTTTCTTTCTCAACCCTTTTCCATTTAATAGACAATATCTAATTCCCGTCCTGCCAGAGCTTCTTAGGTTTTTTGATGAAAACATCATTTATGTGAGTTTTTATCTTATCTAAAGAGTTACTATTGTCTTCTGTAATGATTTTTCATTTAAACATTTTTTTAACTATCAAAATGGCTGGATATCCGAAAACAAAGGAAAAAAACATGTAATATATGTGATGCATATAGATGAGATTAAGAGCTGTTTAATTGTGAAAGACAAAAGACGCTGTCATTTCTTGATGAATCCCCTTGTCACGACCGGATTACTTCTCTGATGAAACATGATCTAGGATGATTCGTTTCCTGTTGCTAATTTCCATTTATTCCTTTGGGATTAATCCTTAGTTTAATTCTATTTTTTTGGGCGTCAATTGCTTCCTACTATTCCAATACATTAAAATACGTACGTATATTAAATAGAATGTATATTTTAATAACTTAGTATTAAAATTAATTTATTTTTTATTACAGTATTGTTATTCTAATTATCAAATATTTTTTTCAATCCATTCTCGCGGAAATTATGTTATGATTTTGGGAAGATAAATAAACTGAAAAAATATAAACTTATAAAAAATACTGAAATATAAACGATAAATTTTTGCGCTGCTTTAACAAGAAATTATAAATTAAGCAAATATCAGAGTATAGAAATATTTTTCAATCATAACTTTGGAATTTACTATTGCTTGTTCATTAAATAATGCAAAATTTATTAACTTAAAATATTAATAGTATTTCTGTGGTAAGAAACTTCACATAAATCTTGTTTGCACATTGTTTAATATATAAAACAATAAATGCAAACACGATGGTTAAATTATAAAATAAATGAAAAATACTGCTTTCTTAAATATTTTTACTCGGGTAACCGTTAAAAAAGAATTAATTGTTATTTATAACCTTAGGCATCTTTTGTTATCTAGAAGATACTTAACTGTGCTATCACGTAAAAAAAGCACTCTATCTAACAAAGGTCTTTAGAATATAACAAATTCGCAACCAAGATATAGATCAATCCCTTTTGTGAACGCATTTTTTTTTCTCTTAGAGCAATAAAAAATTATTTTTTCAGATTAAAGTCTTTTTTTACAATGTATATTCAACAGCAGAATGTTTTCTTTGAATAAAGAGCTTGCATCATTAAATCGTAAAATGCTAACATGATAGAATCTTAAAGCTTTAAAAAATATTGAGTTTTTTTAATGATGGCTTTATCCTTCATTTTTCTTAAATATTTCTTAAATGAAATGTAATTGCTCATTAATTTGAAAATGATTGTTCTATTATAGAGATATTTACGTTGAAAGTAGAAATATTACTGCTCGTTTATTGTAATATACCATTAAAAATCGTTTCGGTTTTATCAAATTCAAATCTTTTTTCTTCTAAATTTAGAATAACTTTAATACAGTAACTTAATTTTTCTGGATTCGGCCTATTTTAATTGTTTTGTCACTATTCCAGATTGCTCCAGATTATAGTTATTTTCTCACAAATTGATTTTTTTCACTTAAATTTCATATATATATATTATTATACAA
>NC_092207.1:70505590-70521049 GCF_043381705.1 Parasteatoda tepidariorum
TTTATTAAATTTATATATTAATATATATATATATATATATATATATTATAGTAAACCACTCAATTTCCTTCAAAATAGTATTACAACATTAAATATATTACACTATAAATTTGTAAGTAGCATTACAGCTGCTTTTCTTATATGATTACCAGGAAGCATTTTAGCTCGCTGACAGATGAGCATTTGGTAAATATATAAGACGATATATATATGGAAAACGCCTGTAACTCTAATAAATCCTAAAATTCTTATTTTGAAAAGCAGAATATAAATTTATGCAAATTTATCTTATTTATTGATACACATGTGTATGCAGGCTTGTGTGCTCAATTACATGAGTACGGCTTGTAAGCCTCCGACAAATATTGAAACAGATAGCCAATTCAGAGAAAGGTAGCTCGAGGATACATTAGGGGTTGCGGCAGAATTTGAACCTGTTACCCCTTCGCTACAGAGTGTTTGGTTGACAATACATACTATGCAAAATCTTGAACACTACGAATAAAATCTTTTCCTTCTGTAGAAACGAAAATTGGAGCAGAAAAATTAGTGAGCACGGTAAGCATTACAGCAATTTCTCGTGTAGTAAGTAAAACAAGCAAGAACTGGCCGGAGATGAGTTTAAAAATGAGTTTTTTTGGTAACTAACGTAATGCTACTAAACGATTTATTTTCAATTTATGCAAGATGTTTTATTACACTGTACAAAACTGGATAGTCAAATTTCATGAAACTTTCTTCGTTTTCAACCGAACCGTTTCCTGTTATATGCTCCGAGTGAACATTTCATCAAAGTGACGAAATAACAATTGTTATTTCATCGACGAAATGAATTTCATCAATAGTAAAGAAATACTTCATCATTCTATTTTTTCCACAAAAAAGAAAAAAAAACATGCCTTGTAGTGCCTAATGTACTTAGCTTTCCTTATAATCATGTTATCGTGGGCACCATATAGCTGGATCAATAGTTTCGCCATTCTAGTTAGCAAACTGGTAAATGCATTATTATGAGATTTCAAGTTGAGGAAACATTTTCGTACTACATATGAGAGTTCCAGTTTCGTCTCAAATCCGGTCTTTTCATGACGAATGAATTGAATTCGTTACATTATTGTCCTTCACTTTTAGAAAGTCATATTTATCTGTTAGCCATAGTTGAAATGAAAGCCATGCTGTGTAGAAAGTCATATTTATCTTCAATTTTAAAAATCAATTAAGAGTTCTAAGTCATTAGTTTTCATTTTAATAGAAAATCTTATTCCCATATAAATTATCGATAAAGAAGTGATCTTATTGTACCATCTTGTTCTATATTATCACCACCAATAACAATTAAATTTCTTTTCTGCATGATACATGTTGCAAATTAAATTTATAATGAATATTCTGCCTTCAAAAATTCTTCTGGTAGTAGGTTAAGCATCAAGCAATTGAGTCCCTATTAAGTTGTAACATTATTAAGCTATTTATTATTAAACTATTTATTATTAAACTATTCATTATTAAATTATTTATTATTAAATTATTTATTATTTTAAAAAAACAGCTCTGGAATTAAATTTTATATACATAGTGAACTATTGAATAACTTTGTATAAAAATAAATTAAATAATAAGACAAAGCTATGTTTTCTCAAAGAAAATCTAGAAAACTATATTAAAAAGAATGTAATCAGTGTTTTTAATATGATATGAGGACGTCAATGTATGTTATCCTATGATTGCTTTTTGTAGCTAATTATAATTAATTTGTGGCTTCATTGTAACTAATTTGTAATTTGCAACTTCAAATTAATTTTAAACCACCAGGACAAGCACTAATATTCAAATATATGAGTGATTCTTTTTAAACATGACAATTCGGACCAAAAAATTTCTTCAAATTCAAAGTCTTCAAACTAATCTAAAATTTTTTGTGTATATTTCTTTAGTTACATTTATTAATATCTTACAGACAGCAGTGCAGTTTATTGACATTGCTCGAGAAAAAAAAAAAAAATAGAAATTCACCAAATCTTGAATGCCGAGAAAATGACATATTAGCTTAGAAGTTTAAGAAACAGTCATTTTAAGTTAATAGTAAGTAACTCAACTTAAGTCTTTATGTTAGATGAACCATAAATTGCTTAAATTAATTCTTTTTATCCACCGTAGAAAGAATAATTTTTTTTTTGTTACTGATATGTACAGAATAAAATTGTGTGTAATAATCAATCATTAAATAAATAAATAACTTTGATTACATCCAACCATATTATAATCATACATAAACTTGGTATTAGGTTTATATTTGCTTTTCCTCTTTACAGTATTAGCAGTTAAAAAGAATTTCTGGTAACACTTCAATATCCTGGCATTCATAAGCCAGGAAAATGACAGCCAGTATAATGACAAATTCGCCATTGTATAGAACTTTAATTTAATATTTTGGCCTAAGACATTTACATTCTGCAGAAAACAACGGGATCTCTTAAAATAACTCAGATAAATCTATGTAGTTTATGTTATTTATGATTTCAAGAAGCCAGGAAAATGACAACACAAAAACCTACTCATCGTGAAAAATATTTTGAAACAGATTTTGAACCCGAAAATTGGTTCTCAATTCATGCAACAAGACATGTTCATATAGGAGGGTATCTAATCAATCTATTAACATAAGATATTGATTGCTGGCTCTATCTACTTTGGTTATAAACCACTAAATAAAAGTAGCCAGGAAAATGACAAATTAATTTGGGACAAACAAATTATTGACTGAAAAAATTATTTTAAACGAAGTTTTTGTAAATAGTACCCTCTGCGTATATTCCAGAAATGCTTACACCGGTTGAGATAGAAAAAAATAGATATTGAAAAATTTATGGGAAGTTTTGAAGTTAGTTATTATTGGAAGCATTGTTTGGGACATGCTAGTAAAATGACATTTTGAGGTTCAATTAAACTTTTAAACTATACAAAACAGTCAATGCTAGTGCAAAGTCATTTCAAAATGCTAACAGCAATGCAATTTATTAATTTTTTTTTAATAAAAAGTTATTTCAGTATTATAGCATTAGATCTTGGAGACAGGGACAGTGAATTGTCATATTTCGTGAGAATCACCCATATATATTTTAAAAAATGTATATCAGAACGAACAATGGAAGCTTTATAATATCCTGTTGCTGCGGAAAAAACTTATTATTAATCTTAAACTTGCTTGCAATCTTACTTGCAATCAACTTGACTTGCAATCTTAAATATTTTGAATCAACTTGATAAGTTTAATATTGTTTGATATTAAAAGTAAAATTCCTCATATTTCTCAAACCACTTAAGAAAAAAACGATGACACAAGTTTCAATAAAATTATATTACTGAATAACAAAGCAATATGATTTGATTTTGAATATTTTATTTATTCGAAAGTTCTTTTAAGAAAAGAATTAATCCATAATACATTTTACTTTTCTTATGAATATATTTGAACCAAATTAAATTATTTATATACATGTTTGAATCTATTAGCTTATTTTCAACGATTTTTTTTAAAGTATCCTTTTATCGTATTAAACGGATGATTTTTGTTATAGAATACACAATGTAAGTATTTTAAAAAAACTTCCTGTTTTACATTCAAAAAAAAGTTTGTAAACATTGATATAGAAAACTTTGGTTAGGTTATTTTATCTTATTTGTATTTGGTTGTATTATTTATTTGCATATTTTAATCTCAAAGGAATCAGTTTAATGAAAAGTGTTTAACTAAGACTTAATGTGATATCAAATGAATAGAAAAATTGAAATAAATTATTTAGGATAATTCTAGACTAAATACCCATTTGCAACTTATTCTTAGTTATTCTATGTTTTCTATTCTATGTTTTCAAACTATTCTATGTAGTTATTCAATGTTTGCTATCCTATGTCTGCTATTCTGTGTTTAACTACTCTATGTAGTAATTCCATGTTTGATATTGTATGTTTTCAATTCCATGTTTTTTACTCTATGTTACTCTTTCAATTCTATGCTACTCTATGTTTAATTCTACGTTTCAATTCAATGTAAGTTATTCCATGTTTGCTACTCTATGTAGTTATTCCGTGTTTGATATTCTATGTTGTCAAACTGTTCTATGTAGTTATTCTATCTTTGCAATTCTATGTTTAACTACTCTATGTAGTTATTCCATGTTTGATATTCTATGTTTTCAAACTGTTCAATGCAGTTATTCTATCTTTGCTATTCTATGTATTGCCATTTTATTGCATGTAGTGTTGTATTATATTACTATTCAAATACTAAAAAAGAAAGTAGTGCTGCCATTTTCAATGTAACTGATTTTATTTCAAGCAAAATTTTTTTTGCAGATGGTCAGCATAGAATTTCAACTCTTTGAAAACTTTCGAGCAATAAATAAAAAAAAGTGCAAGAATTTTTACTAACAGAATTTTTTAAGCATTTAATTTGGATGAAAAGTATTTTTCCTTTTTTTTCAATTTTGCTTTTAAAAGGCAATCTTAAATATTTTTGATAATTACGATGATTATTTAATGTTTAACCATAGATGCAGGTGGTTTCGTAATCACCATTAATATATATTTCTCTGACTAATTATCAACCATTTATTAAAAAATATAACTGATAGCGCAATCGGTGAAGGACGTTGCTCTCTTCACACTGGCAAAGAGCATCTTGTCATGAGTTTGATCTAGTAACCGACTAAACAACAGGCATATATATATGTATAGCAAAGTGCACGTTAAATTCCCTTGGCTGAAAGCCCTCTTATTGGCTGTAGTGTGGAAATTTGGAGTGACACAACCAGCTCAGATGCTGTTCTCGTCAGGTTAAAATTACATTCCAACCATGGCTTTTTAAAAAAATGGAGCCCGTAAACGGAGACAGATGCTTGGTTATCGTTGAATGGATTAAAAAAATATGTAGGACTCTCAAAAAAAATTCTGGTTTATTATTCAGTTATTTGTTCTGGTTATTTATTTAGAAAAAATACGCTTGCGTTTTTGATTTCAGCGCTTAATTTATCGTCGGCGCTAAACATATTTAAGGTCACCACTTTGAACCATTAAGATTGATTCCTAGAACGAGAAGATCGATCATTAGATCAAAAGTCATTAAAGGTGGTCCGTTCATTTTTATTTTTTTTTTAGCACTGTACATTCATTGACTGCAAGTTTAACTTCTAGAATTTCAAATAAAACCTGTTTAAGGAAGCTTGCTTCTTTAAAGTAAACAGAAAATTGCTACTTAACTTGTCTGTAACAAATTAATTTAATTAGTAAAACAATAAAAAACGTTTTCTCATGTTTCCTCTTTTAATTCCTACGAGAAATATGTTTGAAATGATAAGAGTTGTTAGATTTTATGCTGCTTCACGATGCAAAACATTGCTAACTGGAAAGTGTTTTTAAAAACACTTCAACAATCTCTTTCACATTAAAACTCTCAGTATATTCTAGATTCCAAAGTAAAGGATTATGTGCTTAAGTTAATTATTTTCCGATACTATGTGCAATAGAAGCAAACTTACAAAAAGGAAAGTATCTAAGAAATAAAGAATTACCTCAAAACTAATCTGACATAGACTGCACTTTTTAAGATAATCATGACTTTAATGATGTATTTATAAGTTAATTAGCATTATTTATTTGTTCAAAATTAGTTTAAAAAAAGTAATGATAAATACATAAGTTTGTAGCAATAAAAACAAAATAAATAAATAAAATATAAAAATAAACAAATGTTATTAGGATAAAATGTTCAAAGAAATAAAGAAAAAAAGAAAAAGAAATGAATAAAATGAATAGTTATTTCAGCGCTCTTTCAGAAACAAAACATACTCTTTATGCTTTTTAAATTGACTGAATTTTTAGAACAACTTCTTAGCTCAACGTCACTTTGAAATAATGATTTGCGATCAAATTTTATTGACTTTTCTTGAGCAATCTAAAGGACTGAAAACCCTATTCTTTTTTTTCCTACCATTGATTTATCACCAATTTATGAGTTTTAAGAGCTATAAAAAGTCATGGTACTACACCAACTTCATAATTTAGTTTCAAAAATGGTAAAAGAAATATTTTCGATATATGCAATAGCATTATAAACAGCACGAATAAAAGTAATTTTTGTTTTTCAATTTGTATTAATTAATAAAAAAACATAAACATAGTTTTTCTAAGCATATTATCATATTTAATATACGTTTCCTTTAACAAAACTATTTAACTAACCCTTACGAATTTGCTAAATTTTGTCTCGCGAACTGCTGGCCGAGCGGTTAGCGTGCCTGAATGCGAAGTCAAAGGTTCCGGGTTTGAATCCCGCTCAGCGCATAGTTATCTCTTTCTCTAGTCCTCTGTTGCGTAAACATTGCCTACCCTATGAACTGGTATTTGTGATAGTGTGGAGTGGGTATTGTTGCTTGTCTCCATGACTACGGTAACAGGTGCTCACCGGATAATGTTAAAGAACAAAACTTCAGGCAACTTTCAAGCAAATGAGCAAAAATTCACTGCCTTTCGTGAACTTGACCAATTAATATAATACTTATTTACAATATGCACATACTCATAATTTACTATATACTCATACTCATAATTTACTATATACCCATACTCATAATTTACTATATACTCATAATTTACTATGTACTCATACTCATAATTTACTATATACCCATACTCATAATTTACTATATACTCTTAATATACTAAATACTTTACTCAAGTAATGGTGACTTAAGGGATAGAGCGTTCATCTTCCAATGAGATGAACCGGAATGGAATCCCAGCAATGGCTGGTCGATACGAATACTGCACCCAGCTGTCACCGACCACAGTGCTGACGTAAAATATCCTTAGTGGTAGATGAGTCATGGGCTAGAGTCCCCTTGCATCAGGCTAAACGTTGGAGGTTTTCGTGGTTTTCCTCTCCATGTAACGCAAATGCGGATTAGTTCCATCAAAAAGTTCCCCACGTAGGCAAATGTTTCCTAATACTTGATCCAGGAGTTTCTTTGTCTTCTGGAATGGGTTCAAAATTATAAGGCTACGGAGTTGAACATTAGTAGTCGTAAACCCAAAAAATTTGGGTGGCTGTATAAAATTATAAAAAGATATACTTTACTCATTAATTACTATTATATACTCAATAATGAAAAGTATATCACTTATAAATATTGACATTAAGGGGTCCAAACTGTGAACCGCTCTACTAACCAAACTATTAGGACAATATTTTCCAGATTGCGGCTATTCCATAATTTTTGGGGGTTAGAAATCCAAAACAGTCGAAGAAAATATATGTTTTGTCAAAGTGTCGTAATCGAGTAATATCGTAACTTAAAATATCGCCTGCACCACACAATATTTAGCATTTTTGAAATCACCCTTTCTACCCATTAAGATTGAGTCCTTGAAAGTGAAGATCCGATCATTAGATAAAAAGCTTTTTATTGGGGTCCTTTTATATTTTGCGCAATGAACATATAAGAGACCTTAATTCCGCATCCGGCTTGCACCGACCACAGTGCTGAAATGCAATATCCTCAATGGTAGACGGATCATGGGTTAAGGTCCCCTTACTGTGAGGCTAACCGTGAGAGGTTCTCGTGGTCTTCCTCTCCGTGTAAAGCAAATCTGGGTAAGTTCCATCAGAAAGTCCTCCACGAGGATAAATTTCTCCCAGTACTTGATCCAGGAGTTTTCTTGTCTTCTGGATTGGGCTCAAAATTATACGGCTACGGAGTTGAACATTAGTAGTCGTAAACCCAAAAAATTGGGTTGGCTGTATAAAATTATAAAAAAATATACTTTACTCATTAATTACTATTATATACTGAATAATGAAAAGCATATTACTTACAAATATTTTGACGTATTTAATTAATAATTAATTATTACCATTCCAAATTAGTAAAATTCAATTATTTGCAAATATATATTAGAATTAGATATATTTTGGAGTTAATATTTTTCAGAAAATTTATCAAATTATGAATAATTTATAAAATTGCGAACAATTTACAAAATTGCGAACAATTTACAAAATTACGAATAATTTATAAAATTACGAATACAAAATTATCCTCTTCTTCTTGCTTTAACTTTAAAGCAGTCATTTAAAACAGTTTATATTATTAGTAAAGTTAAAAAGGTTTAATTTAATTTCGAAATTATTCGAAAACAATGATGTACTCTTTTTAAAAAAATTCCAAAACTAAGACATTTTCGAAAGTAAATTTAATTTTCATCAGACATTTTTAAAATAATCTCTAAATACTAATAATTTATTTTTCTATTATTTTAAAGCGTCCTATTACAGCTAGAAAAGGAAATATTGTATAGTATTCAAAGTACTTTTTAAATTGTTATTTATAGAAATAAAACTTTTACATCACGTTAACTCTTTATTCCATTGTAGAGAACTGGCGTATGTAAGTGGCGCTGCAAGGAGCCACTGTTGTAGTCACTATTGTTCTGATCACCGAATGAAATGACACGAGCGTCTATTGCTCGCGATCTTGCTATCGTTTTTACTTTAATAAACGTTGTTTTTTGTTAAATGAACTTGAATTATTTTTAAACTAACAACACAACCGCATCTGGTAGATGCAGCCCATAGAAAGTGTTGTTCGCAACAGCTTATTTTTTACTGTAGAAAATTTGTTTACAGGTTTTTTTTTATTACAATGAAAATTTTTATTATTTTATTAATGTATCAAATGACAATAAAAAGAAACAAGTAATAAAACATCTCCAGATTTGATTTATTTTGTGTGACCTTCATTCATGTTTGGGTTAAACGTATAAATGTATAATTTTTTTTCTCTTAATAAATTACTACTAAATAACTTTTAACTCCTATTTTTTTTATTTTTAAATAATAGTCTTCAAGCCATTGCCATTTGTTTTATGTACAGTAGGTTAATATGAAGAAAGATTGATAATTAAAAATTCTAATAATCAATATGTGAGAAAGTGTCCTTCAACCAAGTGTATATATAATACAAAACTTCAGTTTAATGAATATATCTCTTTGGGAGCGCCAAAATAGCCTTAAATGTTTTACGTGCATTGCCAAAAACTTATTGAGTAAGTGTTATTTGTGTTTTTGCTTCACAAATGCTTAAGATAAACTCTTAAAGTAATAAATATTAATAGGTTATAATAAAAATGTTAAATATTTTCCCCTAAGCAGACTAATGCTTTCCTGCTCCAATAAGAACTGCATTGTGTGTTACAGTTGGATTTTTTTTTGTAAGAATTCATACCATTTTATTTGTTGCATGATTTCTATATTATTTTTTACTTAATTTTGGTTTATCACATTTTCACTTCTCATTGCAAAATGCCTGAAACTCAATCTGAAATATTAAAAAAATCTGTCTTACTTCGAAATAATGATCTAAGTACACAGAACATGTGAAGCAATAATGACAATTACTACAATTGAATGTTGAAAAAAAAATTGTGTGTTAGACATTGAAGCTTGTGAACAGTGCTTTTAAGCCAAAAACATTAGACAAATATTTTAAAGTACAATAAACCTGATTCAGTAATATAATGAATATTGTAATTTGGTGTAATGTGGTACATGTAACCTTATCATCTAACGCAAAGTAATGATATCTAACCTATTTTAAATTAAATACTGAAATTTAAAAATTTCTTTTTTTTTCGTATATTAAAATGTTTCTTAAATTATAAGTTTTTGATAATTCAAATTTTTAAAAATTCGAGGTAGGCTCGGTTCCGTCCACCTCAATCTATTGAGACACTATTGTATATATATTTATTAGCATTGTCAGATAAAATGTGATGGGGAGACCATCTTACTCTTCCGTTTTATGTATAGATGTCTTTATTTATATATACATAACACAATGAAGAGAGAGAAAAAAGATTTATAAGAAGAGAAATTGACAACTATAAACTACTAACTATAAACTTATAAATTTGGTCATTATTAAACATAAAAATCTAAATTTAGTGTTTATAACTATAAATAAACTCGTTAAAAAAGGATCAAATAAAGGAAAGCGTAACGCACAAGAGAAAATACCAGAAATATCAGAAGAGAAAATATCAGAAGGTTGCGTGTTCACATCACGTCCGAAGGTCACCAATGTGGGTCTAGTAGTTATAGACGATGTCACCCTTCATCTATGAAAAGGTACCCCGACATAAGTAGTTATAGACGATGTCACCCTTCATCAATGAAAAGGTACCCCGACATAGAGTAGAGTTAACATGTCTTATATACTAGTGTATTGTAGTTATAATTTTGTAGTGCTAGATACGCTACAGTACTCCCCCACCAGAATTATAGCTGTGATAGAATTCGATGAATGGATACCACTAGTTGAATCATTGCTGTTTTTGTGCGAACCCGGGAGAGCTATATTAAGATCACCGTACTTTTTGAGTGCTGAATGTGAGAGGTGTATTAACTTCACGGTCGTAATCGCTCCTGTGTTGCCTTTAGCAGTCGAGTGTATACACGTTGTACGTTGTGTGTGATTGAAACTGAGTAGCAACAGCGGTAGGAGGTGGATGATGTTGTAGTCGCAAGTAGCAAGTCAACTATTCAATGTGGACCATCCAAAGAAGTAGGCGTTACTGTTGATGTAGGCGTATTCATATCGAAGTGGACGTTGCTGCCAAGGTAGGAGTGTTCACATCACGTCCGGGTCACCACTTTTAGGTCCCCGTGTCTTCGAGGGTCTATTGAGCGTTATGCATAAGGAAATAAATATCATTCATACATAAACTAAGTTTATTAACTAAAACAAGAACACAACCATCTGATCTGCCAGCCGAGAATGAAAGTAAAGCTGAAAAAATGAAAAACCAAATTACAACTACAGTTGTCAACTGAACGTTGCCAACGGTGTTAAATAAACTTAAAGCTTTAAATAAAGCTAGGTGGGGCTGGATCTATAGCTCACCATAAGCCCCCCCCCATCTTGGTTTGACTTCTTGATATCACGCTAACCTATACTGTTACCTACATTTATGTAAGCAAAGCATTCAATTATTTGTATTATTTTCTTATATTTTCTGAAGTTATCAGCAGATAACAGCTCAAATTATGGGTGGAGAAATATCACACTATTTTTTATTATTATCATTTCAGTTTATTATAGTGTGTTATCTAGTGTGACACTAGAGCTGCACAATGGGCTATTGGCGACGGTCTGGGAAACATCTCTGAGGATGATCCATCACAATTTTGATCCTCTGCAGATGGGATGGCACCCCCGCTTCGGTAGCTCGACGACCTGCACGCGAAGTCGAGCACTTAACGGTAGAACAGTATAACGGGGACCAATACCACACACCCTCGGTACCTACGCAGACTGATCCAAGTGGTCACTCACCCTCACACTGACCGCAGCCAATGATGCTTGACTTCGGTGATCTGCAGGGAACCGTCTCTTTACGATCAGTCTACTGCGGGACCTTATCATTTCAGATAAATAATTAAATTAAATAATGACCGAATTATGAACGAAAAACAAAATAAGATTTAATTTCTTAAAAATAAAAAAATTTTGATATTCCATCATATATTTAGCTAATTAACAAATAATATGAAAAGAATATTTTTTAACAAAAATTATTATACTCTCTAATAAAACGAAGTGTTAAATGATTTTAAAAAATGAATAAAATACGCAAACCTTTCAAATTTTTTTGTATAAACAAAGTTGATTGACTTATGTCCAAATCCAAATGACAAAAATAAATTTTGTTTTAACTTTATTTCTAAAAATAAAAGCAACAAGATTTATAAATTTAAAATCAGTAATAAAAACTCATTAAATTATTAGAAGTTTCATCCAAAAAGTTTTTAATAAATTAAAGGAAAGTAAAAAAATAACCTAATAAATTCAATTCTTCGTGGGCGCCTAAATTAGATTGCCGATAATTTTCACATTTAAAAATAAAAAGTTTTTTTTTTAAAAAAAACTTCTAAATCTGAGCCCCATAACATGAAGAAGGAGAAAAAAAATAGAGAGAATTTGAAAATCGATTCGATGTTTTCTGAAAGGGCGTGCACAAAATAAAAAATTTGACACCCCGAATAACTTTTCATTAAATAATCAGATTTTCCCGTATGTGATAGTGGGTCAAATCTTAAATGCTCTTTGCTGATTAATTCAAACGATGTTTTAATTATACAATAAATTACGAATTCAGACAAAGAAACGTACTCGCTCTCAAAAACATGGCTTATTTTTGCTGATATATAATTCTGACCCTCAAAATATGGATGTTATGGCTGGAAAATATGGTCTCAAAAGGTTACATAAGAGGGCAGTCTAAAGTTTCGACCTCTTAACCTAAATTTCACCCTTTTTGCGTATTCCGCTAAATCTCGAGATATTTTTATGGAATCAAAAGATTATTTTGTATGTAGTTATAAAATTAATTAATCCAAAAATAATTTGATTAATAAATAGTTTTTATAATTATTTTATCTAATAGTAGACGAAAAATTTCTCTCTTGTAATATGTACAAGTTCTTACATCATTATTANAAAAATAGAATGGTCAAGAAATAAATATAATAGAACAAAAAATAAATTTGTTATCACTAATATATTTTTCTCAAAGATTCCGAAAGAGGAGAGCGTCTGCTTCTGGTTGCTAATGGCAACCAGAACTGGACCTAACCGCACCGATCGTTCCTAAATTACGGTGCGAACTGAGGTCACGTGACTAGTTCGCTTTCGTGTAACCAGTGTCACCGGTGCGAATATTGGAACGCAACCTTTGTTAGACTTGGACGATTTCTGTTTACATTTATCAAGCTCATTACAAGCTGTTTACATTTATCAAGCCAACAGATAATTTATCAAGCTCTACTACTTTAAATTATTATGAAAGGAAGTTTTAAATTATTGTCATCGAATTTTTAGTGTGTACTCTCCTTTTGGGAGCAGAAACATGATAAATGAAGTATATTTCGGGAAAAACTTGAAATCTGGTTCTCGCTTGCATCTTCGAATCGGCAAAAGCAATTCGTTACGTGCAGTGTGAATGGTCCTTGGATTGCGTGAAAATAGGCTTTACTTAATATTGTGACAGAATTCTTACGCAAATTATGTATATAAAAGTATGAAAGGTCAGTTTCTCTCATTTTCTTCAACACACATGTCTTCTGTTGTGCTTAAGTTTTAAAAAAAACTAAAAATTTGTCTGTACTTAATTGTAACCATCATAATCAATTCATGATCTAGCTATTTCTCTGCATGAAAAAAAAACAACTTCTTTTAACGCTTTTGCAAAATTGACCCTAATCAATTTTAGTATTCTCTCCCGGATGTACGTCATGGATGACAATCAATTACCGATACCCACAATTGGCACAATTATCGCTGGTTGAATCAAAGTAGAAATTAAAGTTGAACACCCTTCAAAGTAAATTACGTCACATCAAAGTAAGAGACAATTACAAATACAGGGAACTTTTCATATATTTATTTAATTTTAAAAACAATAATTTTCCTCTTTTCATTAATAGAATTACAGGGTTGGTTAAACTGCTTGTATAAATGTCTAATAAAATATGATTTTATTTTTTAAACTTCATTAAATAATTTTAAAATTGGAAGGAAATTTTAAATTCACAGAGGCCGAGATTATTCATTTGATATATCATACTCTCAACAACAGTGCGTGACTTTTTTCCCCTTCGCATTTTCCCTTTTCCCTAAAATTTCGCGGTTCCCATATTTGTTTTATTTACTTTTATGACTTACTTTGATTGCGCGCGCCTACTTTGATCAAAGTACTTTGATCGTGTCAACCCGCCTTTAGGCTGAGCGGGATTTCATATTTTATCATCATGAAAGTTTTAATTACAGGTAATTCTTATTAATTAAAGATTTATATTATTAATGTACGTTTCATAGCAGTATATAAAAAAATTACATGAAATTTAAAAAAGATTAATGAATTTTATTAAGTATCTGTGAATACCACGCTTTAGATTTTAGAGTAAATAGTTTGTTTTTCCTCTATATGTAAAATGTATGTATTTTAAATTGAATTTTTTCAATTATTTAACTTCTCTAACTATATCTATATTTGTCATACTATCAAACTATATATATAATTTCATTACCCTAAGATTTTTGACAGTTTACATATAAATGGACAATGTGAAGCAAACCTTTCATATTTCTTCTTTCTCTTCATAAAATACAAACTAATAAAATACTTTGTTATTTTTTTTTCTAGGTGATTCCCTGGAGAATTATTTAGCTAATTACTTAAATGCTGAATGAAAATGGGATATCGATGTTTGCATATCCTGGAATCGGTGTGGACAAATTAAGTGTGCAGTTGTGAAGGGACGATAGTGTTTTTGTCTTAATTCATGTTGGTAAGTTGAAATGTAATTTATTTACATATTCAATGATTATGTATCTAAACCATTTGTTGGCATTGTTTGTATCTTGTGTAACTATTCTAATTCAGATACTGATTTTTTTTTTTTAAATATTACTTATGGATGTGCTATAAAATAATAATTTATTTTGTTTTTTTAAAATAAAGGAACTAATGATGTGCAATTGGGTACAATGCCCAACTTTAAAAAACTGGCTTTTGTGGTCAATAAAATTTGTGGGGTTATTGGGAAGATTTTGTTTGGTGATCTGTGGAAGAATAATTCTGGGCAGCCAGCCGCCAGGCTAAAAAAAAAAGTGAAGAGAACTCGGAAGGTATAACTCATAACCACCCCCAGGCAACTGTCTACATGTATTTTTTTTATTTGTTTGTTATTAAATTTGCAAGTTTAAAATCTGTTGAGCACCTTGGCGATTGTAGTTGGCGCAGCGGATCACAATACAGAAATATTCCTGAGTTGTTTTTCTCGAACGAAGAGTTTAGAAATTTCTCTTGCTAAAAGATCAGCGTATGCATCAACATTTTGTTAATATTGAAAACGTCACTATAAAGTAATTAAAACTGTGAATTTTACTCGGGCTAATGTTCTGTGAATCAGCTTTATAGTAATACAACATTCATAAATGGTGAAATCTATTTATAATGCTCTGAACAATGAAAATGTTTAATCTACAGAAAAGTGCTGATATTTCTAAAAAAAAAATAAATTTGAGTGGAGTTCAGTTGTAGTAGAATATGTGCTATTAAATAATCGAGCTGTGTGCTAATGTGCTACTAAAACTGAAAAAGACATTTACCAAAAGTAATTTTTATGAAGTATGGCATTCATATTTTCAAACTCTTTACACTATATTTAGTTAAAAATTTTGTTATTTAGTAACTATCTCACAATGTTTTATTTTGATTATACAGTTTTTTCTGTGATTAGGGCATACATTTAAATGTTAATATAAACAAAAATAAGATTTAAATTTTAAATGCACTTTGTATATATATATATATCTTTTTTTAATTCAATTTTTGCTTTCA
>NC_092207.1:70521549-70560119 GCF_043381705.1 Parasteatoda tepidariorum
TATTCTTTAAAAAATTTAAAATAGTATTTTATTTTTTTAGATTAATTTGTAATACTTTTTATTCTTGAAGATGCTTTCAACTTTTAAACAAATACCTCATAAACTATTAGTTCTGTGGACTCGTTCTATCATTCGATTCAAGGTAAGTAAAATAATAACTATAAAAAAAATTCTCCTTGTTAGTACTCTGATTCCACACCCACGCATGTGAATGACCCCTGACCTTAAGGGTAGTGAGTGAGGGACACGGGAAATATCATTCCCCTATCCTGGAGGAGGAAAAGATTTAAGATTGGAAAAGCCGGATTTTGGACTTCTCTAAAACCGCCATTTGAGGTCTTTTTGACCCTAATAAGAAACTTGTTTTATTTCAAAGTAAAACATTTTTTAAATGATGAATGTTGTTAAAAATACAATATGAAAGAGTTTTTAGCAATTTAAAAATTTTATTCTTGCGCAAGTTATACGAAAGTAAACAAACGAAATTAATATAAATAATATACATTATCGCAATATATGTTTTAAAATTCTAAGTTCCATCACTAGTTAGGCATTAGCGTAGGCGTATAGAGTACATCCACGTGTCGTGAAAGTAACAACAAAACATCGAAAAATTATTTTCTAGTATTACGCGTAGTTCGTTTTGCATTATTTGCTTTATTCTGTGTCTTGCGATGTTAAATATCATGTTTCTTATATTTTAGGGACTGAATTTTATCAATCAAAGGCAATCTGATGTTCAAAGTACTGATTTGTAGTTCTCCAACAAACACAAGAATAAATTCGCAAAGAGTAATTGAGGTGGCAAAGGTGTCAAGCATTGAGCACAAACGACAAGACACCTGCAATTTCCCCCTCCTATAAAAGAATTTTTTAGCAACTTGTCTGCTAAGCCTACGTCACATTTCGTACTTTTGTAGTAAGTGACAGTGCTTGAATTTTACTCTGTGATATCGTTTGCAAACATTCGTTTACACGAATACTATTTAAAATTATGGTATTCTTTTTCTTTTGCATCGATATAGAAAGAATTTAGTTTTCATTTTGCAGTGCAAAAGATGAATGTCATGACGAAGAAGTGACATTTAAATTGGGTGGACATTTTCTTTTGTTCAAATGCAGTATCTCTGTAATGTAAGGTTTTCTTACGAAAAAAAAATATCTGCAAGGTATACAGGGGCAAAACTCAATAACTCCGTTGCGCCTGGAGTTTAGGTATGGTTCCATAATTAGAGCACTCTTTCTAATTAGAGTACACTTTTACTTCATAATTAGAGCGCTACTTTTCCAAGCTCGTAATTCATTTACCCGTTTTTTTAACATGCACAAATTAAAATAGCCATTAAAAAAATATTTTCGGACTTTATATGTGTGTATATCAGAGTTATGTGGCTTGAATATCATACAATAAATTGTCTTTATTATTGCATAACAATAATTGTTCTCCTACATTAATCTCTTGTTCAGGATTATGACAAATGTGACCGTTTATTGTAAGCTTGTATAATTCTTTTAGATGCAATAACGAAATAATAATTCAGCAGGAATTAAGCAGCTTAGTAAACTAACCTACTTCGGTAATAAAATCCAAAATACTCTATAATTTCACGAAAACTGTTGCGCATGATATTTTTAAACACGGTGGATCCTAAATTCTGTTTTAAAATTCATCTTCATAATGTTTCCTGTCCTGCAAAGTGAAAAACATACACGAAACTTCAAAAATGAACGTTTTTCTTATACAGGTCAAAATGACCCCTTTCGGCTACTTTAGGTATTTCATCAATAATTGGCTACTTTAATAATTGGCTGCTTATGGTATTTTTAGGTTTTATTCACGTATTTTAGGTATTTATTCTTAGTTTACTAAGCTACTTTAGGCAGCTTAGTAAACTAAGCTACTTCGGTAATCGCATTTAAAGTACTATATAATTTCACGAAAACTGTTACGGGTGACATTTTTAAAAACGGTGGATTCTAATTTTTATTTTAAATTCATCTTCATAATCTTTCAACTCCTGAAAAAGAAACAACAGACATAAAACTTCAAAAATGAACGTTTTTTTTACAGGAGTCAAAATGACCCCTTTTGGCTACTTTAGGTCCTTCCTAAATAATTAGCTACTTTAATAATTGGTTACATTGACTATTGACCATCACATTGACCAGACTATACTATATTAACCGGTAATGTGATGAATTTCTCTTGAATTATTTATTTTAACCGGCTTATTTGATTATTATTAGTATTGAACGGTTAGTATAATAACCGACTATTCACATTGACCGAGACATATATACTCCAAACTTTTCGTCCTCTCTCCAAAACCCGGGTGTTGCGAAGTCATACAACTTTTTACCAATGATTAGAAGAGAACAGTTTCAGTTTAGAACTTCATTCATTTACATTCAAATATCTGATTTTTATAGTTCATTGCGGAAAATGAAAATATTTATAATTTACATTAGGTGACTGCACGCTCAGAACACCAACTTCTTAAATAGAAATAATATTTGTGATTTAAAATGCAGAATAATTCGAGTAACTAAATATAATATATTTTATGAAAAAAGGATTTTTTTTTTAACATTTTTAAAATAAATAGAAAAAAAAGACAAAGTATTTGATGTAAATTCAATGCATGTTGTCAGGGTCACGTGATGTAATAACACGCATTTTCTGATGTTGCGAGCAAAAAGCTTGATATTATAGATATGAGCATTTTTTGTTTTGGTTTTTGGACGATGGATAAAAAAAAAGGAATAAAAAAATGGTGAATTAGTTTTTGTAGAATTTTGCGTTATTTCTTTTGTAAAAGGTTACGACTGACACATGTAATGATACAGAAATGTTTGGGAATTAAAAGAAATAAAGGAATTAACTAAAATTTCTTAAATATTGTAAGATTTCAAAAAGAAGGAATAAACTATATAAAGAATATATAAAATTTGCATTTATAAGAGTTATAATTTTAATTTATTCCTTTAAGATCGAATCTTTAAATGAGCTGTTTGTATACACAGTAATACGTTATAAAATATCCGTCTGACATGAGGTATTCTTCCAATTAATAAACTTTCCGTAAACCTTAAATGAACATTAAGTAAACCCCTTGCGGCTGTGAATTCACTTTAATTTTAATGAATGTTAGGGAAAAGGATTTCAACAACTTTTGAAAAGTTTGTCACTATTCAGAAAGCATGCAAGGCAATCGATAAATAAATTTCACGAAAGATTTATGGAAATACAAATTTTTGTAAACATAATTATCTGAGCTTTAAATTCTCGAGGCTGGCTTAAAATTAGGAAACGATCAAATGTGTCATACTTTTTCTATGCATTGTATAAAATGCAAATTGAAAAACTGGCATATTATGCAATTTATTTTATACCTATCTTTTAATTAGTATTATTATGAATTATTAGCATTATTTGAAAATCTTCGGATGGGATAACGACTGGGACAAATATTTGTTTATTAATTTATTATTCACCAAAAAAAATCATATTTTTTGTAAAGGCTATGTATAACCGGATTAATTATATAACATTCTGACAGACTAGTGTGTGCCACTGCCCGGTATTCCCTAATTAATGCTTGTTTATGATAAATAGCCATTGTCTGGTATATTTTAGCTCAGTATTTCCTACAGTGAAGAATATGAAGGGTAAAAGTCCAAAAACAGGAGATTTTTTTAATTTCAGAACTGTTTTTATGTATTTCATATTACTTACTTTAAAGGTTTACCTTCCTAATATATTTTTATAAAATCTCCTGCCTAAAACAATAGATTAAAAACAACCCGTAATTTGTGTGTATGTATTAATTAAAAGTAATACATTGGTGCAACGAGTAGGTTAAGTTTTTATTTATTTATTAACAAGAAAGGCATATATTTATTGTCAAAGCTATATATAATGGAATAAATCAAAATAATATTCCAGCGAATATGTATGAGACATTGCCCGGTATTCCCTCACTGGTGATTATTTATTAAAGAGACTTTACTCGGGAAATTCTGGCTCATTTTTAATAGGGTATAGCCAAGAACAGAAATTTCTTTTAACTTATATATTTTATACAACTTCATATTTTCTTATGCATTTCATATTACTTACTTTAGAAGTTTCACTACTAACACAATAACTTCCTGCAAAATCTCCTGCCTGAAGAAATTGATTACTAACTAGCTAATAAGTTAAATGTAATCAAGCTTAAAAGTTCTGAAAATCCCAAATATCATTTATGTACAAAAAAATGGATTTGGATGCTAATTAATGTCTAATACTTCATTGCATATTTCTAAATAGACGATTAATAGATGTAGATAAAATTTAAACTAAAAAAATTATCAATTGATTATGATTTCATAAAATAAAACTATTTACACTTATACAAAATTACGTAATATAAACATTTAACATACATTTCTTTTTTAAAAATTTTAATTATAAAAATGAATTATAGCTGAAATGTTAATTTAATTAAAGCAAAGACAGTTGTGCATTGAAGGGCTTAATTATAGAGTATTTTTATTGGATATGATTACCTAAGCACCCGTAAATACTTGATAATTCAGTAGCTTGTTATTATGAATCTTTTTTACACCCATCTTTAAGTATAGTCGTTTATCAAACACGCACCGCTGTATTGGAACACAAAATCTATACTTAAATCGAATGATAAATATGCAGAAATTAACGATTCGTTAACTACATGTTTAAGCGATTAAAACCTTCTACTCCATTTGATATATCGCTGAAGTAAGTAGTAATTTAAAATTCCCTTCTAAGATTTTTCGTATCAATATCGATAAGGAATTCAAGCGTTAATAGCATTTGCAATTACATAAATCATTTTTTCTTTTAAACGAAAAGTAATAGCCAGTAGATAAACCTTTTTTTGCGAGAAAATGACACATTTCCATTTTATAGCTTAAACGAGAGAGAAAGAATGAAAGACAATAATGGGTGTTTATTGAAAAATGTAATATGTTACAATATTTTATTATTTTAATAATATAGAATTGTAGCGCAACTACCACTGCAATTATTAAATACCAATTCACTAATATATAAGTATAGAAGACATGTAAACTCGATTCTATCTCGAAGTACCTTTTGATAGATACAGTGGAGATTCATGATATAATTCGGAAAATTTTGTGAAAATTGGAAATGTCAACAACTAAGAAAGCGGGTAAAAACAGCAACACACTCTATGGTGCCGTGGTAATATTCTTGTTAATGTTTATGTATTATTTTTTTATAAATGTGTTATATATTACACAGAGTAATTGATAACTTTGTTATAATTACATTAGTGACCCGGAAATGATATGAACTCGCCTACCTCGGTAGTTACGCCTGCTTCGATGGATGTTTTATATTGAACAGTTTAGTTTATATTTTTGAATGCGTCATTGTATTCCTCACGCTGTTGCTACTCAGTCTCTACCATACACAACGGGATCCTAATCACACTCGACTGCTAATAGCAACATAACAGTGACTACACACATGACCGTAAAGTGAATAAAGCTGTCACGATTAACGCTTACGACCCAGTGAACTTAATACATCTCTGACCACCAGCGTTCAAAAACCAATGAACTTACAACAGCTCTCCCTGACTTTCGCTAAAACGGCACTGAATCAACTAGTGGTATCAGTTTAGCGAATTCTGTCTCAGATAAAATACTGCTGGGGGAGTACTGTAGCGTAATTACCACTACAATTATTAAATATGAATTCACTGGTATATTCGACATGTTAACTCGATTCTATCTCGAAGTACCTTTTAATAGATGATAGTTTACATAGTGGANATATATAAGCAAAATACTGAGAAAATATTGAGAGAAAAAATAATGACAAGAGAAGAAAATTATTAGAAATATTTTTCAAAAATATTTAAAAATATATAATTTTTTGCATCTTTAAAAAAAATTAAAATCCGGAAAACAGAACAAGGAAAATATATAATCTCTCCATCAGCCTACACGATTATATCCGCAAAAAGGAGTGCTTTCTAATAATATATATTTCCAAAGCAAAATTTATCAATACAATAGTGTGAGGAGCACTCAAAAAATTGAAACGAAATTAGAACACATTAAGTAAAAATTATATACGAAAAAATAAACAAATATATCAAGCAAAAAGCAGAAAATATACGTAAAGAGATTAGAGAACAGTACACGAAAGGAAATCTACATAGTGAGGTGTGAATTAAAATGAACTTACGCGTACCGGAAACTTTCAAGAATGATTTAAAATATTTTCGTAATAAGATTGCCAAATTCCAAAATATGAAAACAGAAGCTGTTGTTGTTGTTGTTGTAATATCTTATGGCACGTTCCTACTGCAATATTGAAGAGCGTCTAATTTGTTAGTTACCTTGGATGGGTCCGAAAATGGATGTGCGCAAGGTAATAATATTACGCAGGATAATTTTAAGTTTGATAATTAAAATAATTTTAGAAAATTAATAATTATTTAAAAAAAAAGAAACAGGATTTGCTCGTTTAGAATTGATTTTTAGCAGGCTCCAAATTATTATTACTGCTGAAATCGAAAGATTAGGCTCAAAGAGCAGTGCCCTAAACACACGAAATTAGAAAACCGAACTAAAAACGAAAACAAAAATAAAACGAAAATAAGTTAATAGTAGATAATATCAAGCCCTAAAGCTGCTTTAAATATGATCACTATAACAAACCACAATAAAAACAAAACCGAACTAAAAACGGAAACAAGAAGAAAACGAAAGTAAGTTAATAGTAGATATAATATCAAGCGCTGAAGCTACTTTAAATATGATCACTATAACATAGCACAATAAAAACAAAGAGAAAAACGAAGAAAATTAATATATATACACTATCTGGCCATTAATGACCGGACACCCTCATTTCGGAAACATGAGGTGCTAGTATCAAGTCAGTAAGGCGTAGGACGGCCACGCTCCCGAATCACAACTTTAACCCTTCTAGGAAGGCTATCCACTAGGTGGTGGTACACGGCGGCAGGTATTGCCCGCCATTCCTCCTGTAACATGGCGAAGAGTTGAGTGGTGGTTTTGGGGCGTTGTGGTTTGTCCCTCAACCGGCGCTCCAACTCATCCCAGAGATGCTAAATTGCACCCCCATTTCATCAAGCCAGTGCGTGATGGCATGTGCTTTATGAATGGCAGCGTTATCGTGTTGAAACACAAACAGGCCATTACCGAACTGTTGCCACGGGGTGGGAAGCACCGAATTGTCCAGGATGTCTCTATACCCTTCAGCGTTCAGGGTTCCACGCACTAACACCTAGGTTCCAAGGCCAAACCATGAGAAACAGGACCACACCATAGTTCCACCACCGCCGAACTTCACAGTGAGGACAATGCTTTCCGGTAGGTACAGTTCTCCGGGCATTCGCCAGGTCCACACCCGTCCATCAGAGTGCCTCAACATGTAGCGTGACTCATCACTCCACATAACGCTTTTCTATTGCTCTACTGTCCATTGGCGACGTGCTCTGCACCACTGAAATCGGTGGCGGGCGTTGATGGAGAGATGTTTGGTTTATGTGCTGCTGCTCGTCCATGGAATCCTTGTGCAATCAGCTCTCGACGAATGGTACGTGTACTGGCAACACTGCTAAATGCAGCCCGGAAGTTGGTAGCGACAGTGTCCAACGACATTTGTCGGTTTGCCTTCACTACACGTCGAAGAGATCGTCGATACCTGTCGGACATTATTTTGGGCTTGTCGGGTCGGGAGTGAGGTTTTATCACTCCCTCTCGTACCCATTTCAACACGACGTCACTAACTCTAGACCGTGGTATCTGAAACTTGTCGAAGATGGCACATATGGAATGACCAAATCGGTGGGCGCCTATGATCATGCCCCTTTCCGCCTCATTCACCTCTCGCCGTCCACTCATTTTCACTGTTAACGCTCGTATGGCCGTCGCCTGCTTGCGAATGGTCTTTCCCCCACCACAGGTTCCGTATTTATTCCGCCAGGACGAGTCCACCTGCCGTTCAAGGGGTGTCCGGTCATTAATGGCTAGATAGTGTATNCTTTTGTCAGTTTAATCTGCTGGGGAGAAATAACAATTTTTTATCAGCTATTATTATAAGCGTTCATTTAGTATTTAATGACACTGCTTTTGAATGTTTAAAAATAAATAAGTTTTTTTTTAAAATTGCTTTTATTTTTTTTATCAGTCAATATCTTATTCTTTCATGGTATATATATATATATATATATACAACATATAACATATTAACTTGATATATAATATTAATATATAATTAAATAATATATTACTGTATAATAAAACAAAACAAGTATTATAACAAATTAAATTTTGAAAAATAAGTTTATATATTTGGAAGTAGAAGAAGTGTAAAATCAAGTTGAAGCCTATCATCAGAATTAAATAACTAAAAACAAAAGACAACTATAAATTCATTTCATGCTCAAATAGAATTTCGCCAATTTATTCGTCAAGTATATACAATCCCATTTTAATGGAAATCGGATCAGCAGCCGTACAACCGTTGAAACGAACAAACTAAATATTACTAAGCATAATATTTATATTTTTCTATCTTCAATAGAGTTTTGTTTCCATATTTTTAAACCCCTGATTAAAATAGTATTATACGAAATCATAATCAGTTATACTGATTTTCTTTCAGGCAGCTTCTATTGAAATCCGGTGTTATATTCAATCATCAATTCTCATTTGTTATATCTTTGAGATAGGTCCAGAATGAGAAATGTGATCTGCATTTGTGTGAAACTGTTTTAACGCTGTTATTGCTTCCCCTTTATGCCTATGTGAAGCATGTCAATTAAATTTTAAGAATGTTTATACAACATGTGTATGAAATTTAGTTTGTTAAATTAAAAACAATAGTTTTATTTAATCTCTGCGTATACGTTATTGTATGGTTTTTCGCTTATTTGTTCCTTATGAATAAAAAAAACATGGAAACCCAAAAAAAGAAAAATATTCAATTCCCACTATTTTTTCATTTCTCAAAAACTATTATTCATGTCAGTACAATGAAATTCAACACATTGTAATGTACAAATTTTATCTTTTGTAAATTGTAAGGAAAGAAGTTAGTCTAAATTAATATAAATAGAAGGTCATTAGAGTTTTCTTATCGACAGTTATAATAACACGTTGATTTTCAAACATGTTTTACCTGACTTAAAACTGCTAACATTGTATGATGGCATAGTACAGGAGTTAGTACATAAGCTTGTTTAACTGTGTATATATATATATTTGATTTTTATTACCAGAATTAAAATTTTTTTTTATTTTTTTAATTTTTTTTTTATCAGAAGCATCATTGCCCTCAGTACAGTAAATATATCAGAATTTATTTTCCGTGTACAATCCTGATAGCAACAAAAAAATTACTTGATTAACCATTGCATGACCTTCACGTTTTACAGATTCCAATCAGTGTGACTTTTTTCTGCAGGTTTATATTAAATCACTAGTTTATACTATGCCCCAACTCCAATTAGGTAATCTCACAGTGCAGAATGTTTCGAATTTCACAGACACCGAAATATTCGAATCAACCAAACATACCTTTCTGTAGTTAGTAAGTTTATATCGAACCTTTTGTAGATTTTTTTCAGCTTAGTGTTAAAACCTGCCTAAGTTCTGATGATTTACACCCTCTCAAGGCAGTTAGTGACCCTATGCTGTATCTTTTTTTATATAACCAGCGTTTAACATCTGATATAAATCTGAAATTACGACTATCAATGTACAACTCCATAACCTTGTAATTTAGAACCTAACCTAGAAGTTATGGTAACTCATGGATCAAGCATTGGGACACACTATTCTTTGTAGAAGATTTTTTGAAGGAAATAACCCGTATCTTCGTTAAATGGAGTGGAAAAGCACGAAAACCTTCCATGACTATCCTGACTGCAAGAACAATCTATTCCATGACTGACGACATTTTATGTCAGTACTGCAGTAAGTGCCAGGCGGGAGCAGAATTGGTATCAACGGGATTCGAAACCTGGGTCACTGTGCCCTTTTATCTTCTGAGCCATCGCATCTCCCCATGTTCTAATTTAATATTCCGTCTCTTAATGAATTTTATCATCCCTCTGAACTTCTCTGATCATCTAGTATTAAAATCCATCCTCAAGAAGCATGGATATCTATTAATTTATGTAACATTAACGATTGCTTAAGATCACTTTCAAAAATTCTCTTTCAATTTAAAAAAAAACTACAATTTCTCAGATTAAAAAGTAATTCACAAACTATTTTTTTTTTAAAAAAATACAGTTTATTTAGTTGAAAGAAACTCGTGGCTATATAAACTTTTATTTAATGAAATGGAAATAATGTCTAAGTTAATTGAAGTAAAGAACTCAAATCATTTCTACTCTCTCCTTAAGCTTCTTAACTTAATTAGAATTTTTGTAATAAAGTTTTTGAAAAACAAGAAGCCGTTGAAGATAATGGGATTTTGTAGTTTTTAATTTTCTCGCTTGAAAATAAGATAATTAGAAGTGAATTATTCAAGCTTTAGAAATGTGCGATTACAAGTACAATTTTTTTTTTGTTCTTAAAAGGATTAAATGTTTTAAATAAAGCATGGATAGATCACATAACATTTAGAAGCTTTTAAGGAAAATAGTAATATTTTTGTTAAAATCTAATGCAGGAATGTTGATTTTATAACTTTATGTTTGATAAATATTTTGTTTTTGTTTTTATTTGTTTATATATATTCCACCACCGTTTTTTAAGCTGAATAGTAAAAATAATACAATTAACCGAGGAAATTTGACTGTATTTAGGACAAATAACCACCAATTTTGAAGTTATTATTTTGTTCGAGAACGACATAAAACTGGTTGCAACACTTATTTTTAATAACGATTCCATTGCCTTTTAATAACTAGAAAGGTTGCCTTAGTTTAAGATATGCATTGTGAGGTCCACAAAATCATTCCCATTTTTTTTTAGAAAAACAGGAGAACATTGAAATTTCGTTATAAATTTATGTTGTTGTTCCCAGGACACTTGGACAAGCCAAGTTCGCCAGCCATTGATCTTTTGCAAATTTAGTAAAGAAGCTATACCTTTTTATTGACAAGAGAGCACCGCAAGGGTAAAAGCAAATCATAATTCAGAACCCCATGGATAGATGGCAGTGCGGATGGATGGCATGGAATGAATTATAGTGACATTGACAGTATTCAATTTGATGAAAAGAAAGTCTGTCAGAAACATTTTTTGTCTCAAAAATGCAGATCCGAAAGCCTACATTATATATATTTTTTAAAACTGGCACTCATGATGTCAGGATCTAGTTTTTTGAACATTTTTTACAAATATTTCAAAGAACTGTACTAAATATAATTTTTAACTCATTTAATATTTTTTAACAATATTTGAACTCTCACCCGCATTTTTGGTTTATATCTGGAAATACAAAGTTGTTTAGTTTTTCGATAGTATTTTTAAAAAGATTGTTTTTGACGGCACTAACTCGAGTACATGGAGCTAATGTGGACAAACTTTACAACTTACTAAGAAGTTTTTTATTTTAAGTCATGAAGGCACATCTAAATCCATAATGTAATACATTTCACTTTAAGCTTTATTGGAGTAAGAATTTAAATATTTTAATTAAAGTAGTTATTTGTAATAAAGCATTTCACTATACTATGAAAGGTGATTTAAACACATATAGATGAGCTTTAAAGCCATTTACTCAACTCGATTTACTTGAAAAATATTTTGAAATTTGTTTTTTATTTGAGCAAGATATTTGACTTATTAACTTTAAATGTATATTGAGATGCAGCCCAGATAACTGTCACATTAACTGGTAATAGGACTTTTCTAGATTGATTATATTGATTTTGATGATTGATTTTTTTGATTGATAGTCGAATAATGGTATTAATTTGTAGATATTAATAGTAGATTGGTGGTATTGATTTTGTAGATATTAATAGTAGATTGGAGGTATTGATTTTGTAGATTGATGGTATCGATTTTGAAGATTGATTGTATTGATTGATTGGTAGATTGATTTTGGTAAATGTCTTTTTTTCTGGACTAAATCTTTAAACAATTTCTACTTAACTAACATAATGAGCAACAACGTTTTTTTAGTTGTCAAGAAGCAACAAGCACTAAATAAACTTTAAGCTGAATCAATTTTAATTAACATTTTTAATTTGATGAGGACGACACTCGGTTTATAGCATTATTTCACTCTTTATTGGAGCAATGTAAACAATTCGCAAAACATAAGACGGTATCATTTGCTGATTTTCTGTTTTAATTTAATGAATGACAAATATAAGTATATATTAAATTTTTTCCTTTCTTCTTAAATTAATGGACATTAAATTATATTTTTTTACGAACTTGATAATACCTCACCTTTAAATGTTTTTATAAAACCTTAAATATGGAATTAATGATCGTACTGAATATCTTGATGTCACTATTTGTAAAACGTATATCATTCTTAAAAAATCATTCCAATTTTGAAAATAAATAACATTAAATGAGTTACGTTTGCAGTCAATTCATATTTCTTTCACTGAAAGTTGGTGAGCTATTGGTGGACTAGTCCCAGTATTATGTGTCTACACTACAACCCATGAAGATTTGCATTTGTTTATCCCTAATGCTGGCTAACTGAAACAAAAAGAGTAAAGTGAATATCAAAAGAGGTAAAAAAAAACAGCATCATTTATAACTTATTATCCTCTTTCGTTAAAATTCTAAAAATGAAATCTGTTATTAAGAGAGAAAATTTGAAAGTTAACAAGGAGGTAAGCTCTATAAAAAGCTTCCTTTACAAATTTCAAGTAAAGTATTCACAGTGTGATAATACAATTGCACATGGAAGTTCACGTCAGAATTACAAATCTACGAAAGCTCACTAAGGAAATTTAGTCAGTAAAAAAATTTTAAAATTACACTCTGACCCCACTTCTACGTGAGCCTCCTCTACCCTAATTATGATGTATGGTCCCTTCGCCATGTATTTTCAATGATATATAATCCTTAAAGATCATAATCTTTCTTAATGCAGCACAAGTATTCCACACAGTTCAAATGATTAGTACAGAAATTGACATTGATTGTAAGCGCGTTTAAAAACATTAAAATCTTATTCAGACCCAAACACTTAAATCAGAGACGGGACGAAAAGAGCTTATTATATTAGACGCACCTTCAAAGTTCATCCGGCAAACAAAATGGTTTTGATGTATTTATTTTCTTCTTATCTCTTATTACGCTTTTAGTTCCAATTCGCATGTTTTTAACGTTCTTTAATTATTTATTTATTTATTTGCTTCTTAAACATATAATTGCGCCGACCGGCTTGAGTAGGGGTTAGAAAACTGGCCTTGCATCAGAATGGTTCTGGGTTCGAATCGCAGGTAAGGCATGGATGTTCTTTCCTTCTATGTCCTTACTGTGGGAGCAACGTTAGTCCACCTAATATGGTGCCCCTGAAAGAGTGGCCAACAAATCTGCCCTTCAGATGCCTGTATGACGTAAGTCATTCCCCAGGCGGGCACTGAGAAAAAAACATACCATTGCTAACCCTATTGTGTATACAGTTTTTACAGCAAGGATAATATTAAGAATATATATATATATATAAAGGATAGTGCTAAAAACGCATTGTGTAAATATATTTCATTTCATTTTATATGTTTATGCATAATTTATGAGAACAGAATTAATAGGCAATTGACGTTGTTTTTAACTAGGTGTAAAATTAATGCATTATAAATGTGTTTTCATGCATTATTATTATTTATAATTCAGATATTTAAATTTTTAATTCAGATATTTAAAGATATTCAGATATTTTTATTATCTTAATAGATATTCAGATATATATTAGATATTCAGATATTTAAATAATCTCTGCGTGTAGATTCTTTAAGTTTTTATTTTTTTAGCACCCAAGAAATATTAGAAATTCTGATTTATAAAATAAATTTAATATTTGTCAAAAACTAAAATTTTATTACGAATGAATAAAAACCAAATTCCCGAGCGACTAACTGTTTCGAAATTGATTTTTTTTCTTTCGTTTCTCAGTTGCCTAAGGAGTTTTCAATCAGCTTAAAATTGAATTTACTTAACTTGTTTAAGATTATTCAGATGCCTAAAGTAAAAGTTTGTTTTGCCATTTTTAAAATCGAACTGTTTTGACATTTATATCCTAAGGGACTTTTAGCTGAACTTGGAACAATATTTTCGTCGACTCCTGCTGTGCTGAAAATATAGTTTCGTTGCATTCATTTTTATTCCAGAAAAATTCGGAAACTATTTCGAAATTTTATCAAACTACTCTTACTTATAAAAACATTGTTTCAACTACGAAGAGTTTTCCTTCTCTTTACTTTGGCCTTAAATAAATTTAATATTTTTTTCTCTATTTTTTTAAGTAAAAAATATCTTTTAATACCTAGATGTGTAGTAAATAATGTTTTAACTTCAGGTTCTGCGTAGACACTTTTTGTCACAAAAATAAAGTCTTATTTCTGTCACTGAGCAACAGCAACTAAAATGCAGAATTGCATTGGCATATATTTAAATTATTATAATGAAAAAAACCTTTCACACTTTTTAAAAAAACTTAATATAATTTGACCTTAGTGTAAAACGTTTCCTAATTTTTTTGATAATGGTTGCAATTTTATTATGCTTAAATATTTTTTTTCATGCCAAAATTTATTAATAAGTCACAGTTTAAAAAAATCTACTTCTTGTGATAAAACTTTGACTCGATATAAAAATTGACTTCTTTGACTCGATATAAAAATTATAATGTGTATTCTCTACCAGCAAACAAGTCTTTGTTCAAGAATATATCAGGGTAAAATTCTAGAATAGCTCAACTCCTGGCGAGTATTACAGGGATCAACTTTCCTTTTTAATTATTGAAAAAAATTAAATTATTACAATTTAAAAAATCAAATAATAACGGTAGTAAATTAAATAAAAGGTTAAAAAATGAAATAATAACAATGATTCTAACAGCAAGATATCAAAAGCATAAATGGCGAAAAAATAAACCCTTTCACCTCTTTTCTAACGAAATCCAACTTTCGCGTAGGGATACATATCAAATAACCAATCAGGTTTAAGAATTTTGGTGGTGTGATCAGATGTTCAAAATAATCTCTCCGAAATATTTTTCGGAAACCTAGTTTGGCGCTATTTCAAAAACTTGTTTGGCGAGATTTAAAAAAATGGTCACGGGATGGGTCACCATTGGTGGGATCGACCACATTCCATGGTATAAAATAAACTTTTTTATATTGGAAATCCATTTACTTGAAACTTTTTTTAATGGTCTCGCACTTAGGATGTATTGTCCCATTGACCTGGAGTGCCAGAACTGCTTATTTTCTCGTTACCCAGTTACAGACCCGTTTATAGGGCAGGTCATATTCACACAAAGGAGAAAGGACATAGAACACAGAGAAAAAGAAGCATCCATGCCCTGAGCAGGATTCGAACCCGCAACCATCGGCTCCGCAGTCAAGCACGCTAACCACTCGGCTACCTGGTCGGCTACTTGTAACTAAATCAAGCATAATGTATATGGCTTGCCATTATAGAGCTAAATCTCTCCTAGCAACAATACAATTTTGGAAAGTTTGACAGTTCCTTATCGTTAGTTTGTTACATCTGAAAGTTTCCAGTTTATGAAGAAGCGATTGCTTTGTGAGACGTCATATTTGCGTATGTACTAATCTCTCCGCTGATTTAAGGCTCCTATGCTAATTCAGGGGATCTACGCTGATTAAGTATTGCTCAGTATTTAGTTCACGCGAACGAAAATTCAAACTAGCAAAATAAGTTATATCTAAATTAGACCCATAAAGTAATGATGCCGTTTAAAGTAAACTAATCACGCTTATACGAAAAAAATCAAATTTTTAAACGAGAATAGTTTATTAAAATGTATACATCCATATTAGTAAATAGTGGATAAAAAAAAACCTGAATGACCTTTTGATCTAATGATCAAATCTTCACGTTCTAAATCTATATCTTAATGGTTCAAGGGGGTGACCTCAAATATACTAATTAATAAGTGCAGATGATATTTTAAGTTATGAAATTAGACACAAAAACGTGTTTTGTCTGAATAAATATACCCCTTTTTCAATGGATTTGGATTTTAGGGGTAACAGCAAATATAGGGCAAATATACAGCAATTCGGGAAATATAGTCCCAATAGTTTGTTCATGAGAGCGAAGTAAAGATTAATGTTAATTTTACGTTTTGTGTATTTCGCCGTATTTCGAGAGCATTTTAAGCGAACTTAAAAACTTTTGTACGTAATAATTTAATTTGTTTAAATATAATACGATACTAAAGATAATACTATGCAAAATGATAATACCATAGTAGTCGCAAAAATTTTGAATTGTAAGGTATGAAATATTTTAAAGAATGTAATTTTACATGACAAAATTCGAAATTTTAGCAAAATTGTTCGAATAGTTATTAAGAGATCAAATTTTAAATATACGACTTTTTTAGTTACTCAAAGTGGTTCGCTTTGTAGAAAAATATCTCGAAATTTAGTAAATACCATATGCGCACAAAAAAATGACACTCAGTAAGTCAGAATTACAAAAATTGAATTCGCTAACCCCTTTTGTAGTAAGTATTTATCATTCTAGGTTATAATAAAAGAATATGGATAGAACTGTTTTCTAAACAATTTTCGAAATGTATTTCTCAGATGTAGGGTACATATGACAAGATAGAAATCCCGTGTCTAGTAGCAGGTGTTTTGTTCCCAAGATAATAAAAGTTTTGAGCTTTACTTTCAGTTTGTGTTGGTATTTTTAACGTCTTAGAGAAACAAATGGATAGAAATCCGTGAAAAGATTTTATATTCTGTAAGAAGAATTTTAAAAAAAAACCTTTTGGTGGGTTTACTTAGTGATTCGAATTGCATGAAAGTATCATATAATAAGTTTTTTAAATGGAGCACAGAGAAAAAAATTACGGTAAAAATTAAATCCCTATTGTATGTGAAAGACATTTCTGTAAAAAAATCCTAGTTCTGGTAATAAAACAAAAGAATGCGATATTTATACCATTAATTTGGTATTTTTTTCCGTTCATATGATAACAGTTAACAGGAAGTTCTAGTTTTCGAAATTATAGTTTGTATTATCACACATTTAGTAACAAATACAAAATTAAAAAGCAAATTTAATCGAATAAATGGTTTTCGTGCCATGATTCATTTGGTAAAAGTTTAACAACATTTACCAAATTTTAGTACATGTTATGAAGTAATATTTTATTGTTACTTTTACCAAACTCATTACCAACGCTCTTCGGTAAAAATTACCGTTCATTCTAGTATTTCCATTGAACCAGAAACACGGTAATTTTTACCATATTCTGATAGTTTTCGCTATAATTTTTTTCTCAATGTATTATTTAATTTTGAATTGATTCCTCGTATTTAAATCAAACAAATAGTTTTTTAGAACTTTTGCTGAATGATGATATTCTAGAAACTGAGCTAATTACATAAAATGAACGTAGATTTAAATTTTCATCAAGACATACATTTGTTGTTTCTGAAAAATATTTTGTGTTGTTAAAAATGAACTTTAAGGTTTAATCTATTTATGAAAAATTACGTACGTGAATCGAAAGTCATTTAAAAAGAAACTTTTTACTAGTTTTTATAGTAAAAATATTAACACAAAAAGAGTTTAAAGGTAGTAAAAATAGTGCGTGGAGTCCCTCCGAGCGGAAAAAGTTAAACTTCGCAACCTGCATCGTTAATTGTAGAAGAATCAGCAGTCGTAGAAGGATCACTAGTTCTATTCAACGACTCTTTTTCCTGCTCCGCTCGCTTCCGTGCTCTGTAATAACGGTAATATTGTGCATTTTTCCCTCCTGGACCTCTTGAACCAGGGAAAGTGCTTGTGGTTGCCTCATCGTATCGCCATGGAAAATGTACTTGTATTAATAATGTATGTGAATGCGTCATAATGTAATTTCAGAAGAGAAAACCTAACAATCAATTGATATTCACAAGAGACGTACCTTGACAAAACCTTAAATCCGTCGCATTGTCCGCGGGATCGTTTTCACTCATTTCTTACAATTGTTATCCACTAAGTTTGAAAATAAAAAATACTACCTCATTAAATTATATGTGTATCAAAACAAACTAAAAAAATATTTACAGAAAAACAATACTTTTATGACTTTTATTATTTTTGTGCTAGTGAGATCCAAAACAATATGGAAATGAATGAGGGAAAACTGGATCCTACCACGTGATTTCAATTTTTAAAAACACAAATATTAATTTCTTTCAACATTGTGACTCCTTCATCAGTAAGATATTTAGCAGAGATGGCAAAACAAAGATAAAATTAGAGAATTTTTATTTCGAAACTTTATGATTTACGTGGTTTTGTGGCGAATACAATCATCGCCAAGCCGACATAAATAATTATGCAACGCTAGAGCAGAACGTCTTTTGCAGTGTGGCAGTGTGCACGCAAAGAAATGTGAATACAGTTTTGTTTTCAAAGTGCTGATTTCTTGTTAAGAGCAAAATGTTCATTTCATTAAATCTTTGGACGATCTAATATGGATAATCATCTAATTCTTTCATATTGGCGACCTGCGGACGTAATATGAACTCGTCAACATCGATCCACATTAAGCAGTTGATTTGCTTAAAATATAGCGATTAAAAAAAACTGGAGAAGTAAATAAAAGTCTCCCGGTCAATAAACAAAAATGAAGAAAACAAAATACTGTGGAAATAATATAAATAAGCAAGAAATAATATAATGAGCAAAAATGATATAAATAAGATAAAATTATCAATAAGAAAAACAGCATAAATCAACTAGCCATATTCTATCACAGATAAAATTCTGGAAAGTGAGTAATGTGGCGTAACTACCACTATAAATATTAAATACCAATTTACTGGTATATAAGACACGTTAACTTGATTCCATCAAGAGGTACCTTTTGATTGATGAAGGTTGACATAGTCGATAATTCATTCCCTTTAGTTTTCCTCACCACGTAATGCAAATGCGTATTAGTTCCATCGAAAAGTACACGAAACCTGGTTTTCAGGAGTTTCTTTGTCTTCTGGGTCAGATTCAAAATTACAAGGCTATGGTCATAACTACAAAAATATAATTGCAAAAAATAAAAATTCATAACTGCAAACCAAAAATTGGATTAGCAGTTAAATCCTAGTTATAAAATAAAATAATTTATTAATATTTACAAGTTGTCAGGGATATTGTTGACAGTTAATTAATTTTACTCTCCATATTTAATTGTATATTTGATTTTAATATGTATATTTGATTTATCTTGTCTTAACATGCTTATAAAATCGTATAAAAATTGGATAATGTGTAAATCAGTGCTCGTTTACAATTTTTTAAGTTGCCTATACTTACATGACGAGGTTCAAACATTTCTACTTTAAGGAGTTATATCCATGTTATAATTTTTTTCATCTATACGTTAAAGTTAGCTGCCTTAATAAGAGTGATTTTTAAACTGAAAGTTATATTTAAAAAAATAAGGCTTTAAAGTTATTTTGTCAATTTTAACTGCATAACTTCTCCTTTCATTAAAGTAAAATATTTTATATAAATGATTTCAGTAAGGATAATCACACTTTTGTTTAATTAATACATAAAAACAAATTTTAAGTTGAAATCAAGAATAAATTTTAGCGAAAATTTTAATCAATTGACATTTTTATTGTTTGTTATTTTGCGCTTCATTGCTTAGTGCTTAAAAGCTGCTTTCAATTAAATATTAAAGCTTTCTAAATCAAATAAATATTTGATCCGAAATTTAAATGAAAAAATATTGAAATTGAAAAGTATATTTTTAAATAAATATTTTTGACACTAATGTTTAATATATTTAATTTTTAGTCTCATAAATATTAATTTATTATTAAGAATTGAATTCTATTCTAGGCATGCAATTTTAAAACAGTTATTATTATATTAATGGTTATTATTTAGTTAATTAGCAGTTGTAACTAGTTGTTACGAAAGGTTATTCTTTATTTATTAGATTGAATTTAGATTGGATTTTATAAAATATCTTGATAAATTGATATTAAATTACAAGTGAGTTGCCCTTAATATGAATAATTCAAATAAATTATTAAGAATATTTCGGAGGATCACATTTGTTACTTCTGCACAAAAGTAAAGAAAATAATAGTAATTAACTTTTTTTATTACAAAAACCTAAAATGTATTAAAATATTAAAGCTTCCTAATTTTTTTCTTGCATGAAAATAAATAGAATTTTTTAAAAAAAAAATAACGACGTAGAAACAAGTTCCAAATAATAGATAACTTTATAAAATATATCTATTTTAATAATTATGTATTCTAATGGATGATGTGTTAATAATTTACCCACATCTTCATCACATAATGGATAATATGGAAACTTCTACGGGTGACCGAGAATTGTTTGTCCAAATTAGTTGCATAAAACCATTACATCAAGATCGTAAAATTTTAATTTTAATCTGTTCTCAAAAATACTTAAAGTTGCAAATAATACTTAACTTTACAAAATTTATCTAATTTCGCAATTAAATACCCTAATAGGGAATGTGTTAGCAATTTACCCACATCTGCATCGCATGCAACGGATAATATTGACACGTCTACTGGTGTCCCACAATTGTTTGTCCACTCTAACCAAATAAAATCATCTGCTCGTAAAATTTGAATTTTAAATTGCATTCAATAAATATTCGGTTATAACACAATACCACCTAAAAATTTAAGCAATGAATAAAATTTAAGAAATGCAAGAATATGAACAAATATAAAGTATTTTGAGTGTAGAGAAGAAAGAACAGTAAGTTTAAGGTATATTTTTATTCTTGAAATTGCAATATTCCTGGCTCAATTTTCAAACCCAATATCTATATATTAAAGCACTTTTTCAAGAAAAGCACTTTACATTTGAAGTAAAATTGCGATTTTTTTCTTAAAATTTTACGTTAGTTTTTAAATGATACTTTTGAAATATTTCTAAAAATAAAATCAAGAAGACAATTTTGTTAAAATCCTATATATAATAAAATTACCTCATGCATAAAATATATATTCTAAGTTAAGTGTACCTCAGAACTACCTTTTTACTGATTTGTCACCTTTACTTCCTTTATGAGCGCATGAAATTTGTTGAGTTAATCTGTTAGGCCCGACGTATTTATCACCCTAAAGCAAAAGAATACGTAGAATAAAATAAGTTAGTATCCTAGACGAATCCCTAATAAAAGCGAGTTTCTATTTCAGATTAAACTTACGTTTAGAATTGAGTTTGGCAGGAAATTGACTATGAAATTCACCAATTTTTTTGAGAATAATAGAATCGTGAATATAAATCTTTTTTGAATCCCGTTAAGAGGCTTTATTTTTAAATTTTAAAAGAGTGAAAATGACTTTGTTTCACTTATTTTTTTTTCAAATAAAAGTTATAGGGCAAATAATATTAAGCCAGTATTCTGAACTGTTAACGTTATTTTTTGCGGTTCTGACGACAAGGAAAATAAAAAAGCAACATTTTAAGTGCCTTACACTTGAGGCCTTGCGATGGTTTTAAACTATGTATATCATCTTGCCGTGATGAATTATCTGGGCTATTCTGGAATGGACAAATAACTTACATATTTTAAAAGTTATTAAACTTTTTTTAAAAAAACTGCGGATTTGTTGACATTTTCCCACCTAGATGAAATTATCAAAATAACTACATTATTCTCAGTTTTTAAAAATTTTCATGAGCCCAGGAAATGCAGCATTTTACATTTTATTTTGTAACCGTCGTTGAAAAGTCGACCCAACTTTATTGTTTTACGATTATTAATGTTCAACTCCATAGCCTTGTAATTTTGAACCCGATATAAAATAGGACCGAACTCCTGGATCAAGTATTGGGAGAAATTTGCCTTCGTGAAGGACTTTTTGATGGAGCAAACCCGCATTTGCGTTACATGGAGATGAAAACCACGAAAACCTCCCACGGTTAGCCTGACGACTAGGGGATTCTATCCAATGATCCATCCACTGAGGATTTTTTACGTCAGCACTGTGGTCGGAGCAAGCCGGATGCGAAATTCTTATCGACCAGTCATCGCTGGGATTCGAACCTGGTTCACCTCATTAGAAGGCAAACACCCTATCCCCTGAGCTGTCATGGCTCAAATCTTTGAATATGTATTTATTGACATGTATGGAAATTTTCTAAGAAAATGACGTTTACTTTTTAATATAAATCCAGCTTCAAATTGTGGCCGAATCGCAATAAAAATTTTAAAAAGAGAAAATATCATAAAAGGTCCTCTCATATGTTTTGCGCTTAATTTTCTAAATTTAGCTTTATCGGGCTAAACAAGCTTTTCTTTAAAATGTTCTCGAAATATTACCTGACATACATACATGAATACTTTTAAACAAATTGATTATTACATTTTATCATAAAGCAAGTTTCAAGTGATAACCGCATCGCAAAAAATAATTTAAAAAAAAAATTCTCTTGGTGTACTCACTTATGTTAACAGTCTGGTACTTGAATTAAGGCGCATTGACCTAAATAAGTTGTTAATTTTCTGTGAATGTTTCTCAGAAATTTTATGGGTATTATCGAATAAATCGCCATTCATTTTTTTATATATATATAAAGTTAATAATGATTTCTGAATCTCAAAAAATTATAAAAGAAATTCACATAAAGTTTTTACTTTTGTTAACGGCCTGTTCGCTGAATTTAACATGTATTGGGAAAAAACAATCTTTATTTTAATGCGTTTTATCTATAATTTTGTCTATAATTCAAACAAATAGACATTCTTTGTTAATATAAACAAGTTAGTTTCAACTCATTGTTTATGGAGGACAATGTCGTTATAAACACAGACCATTTGTTTATGAATGAAAACGCTAGTCCTAACCACGCAAACATCATAAGCGAGTGCCTTCAATTTGAGGATACTACCCGTATGGAATGCCCAGCATTCTCTCCTGACTTGAATCTGATAGAGTATTTGTGGGACATGCTTAACAGACGAGTTGCAGCTCATCAACCACCTGCTACATGTGTGAAGGAACTTCGGAGATCATATTGCTTGCTGAGTGGAATAACCTTCTCCAAGATTAGCGAGATAACTTGATACTCAGTGTGTCTAGACGTTTTACGAACTGTTTTTCATCGCATGGTAAACATACAATGTATTAACCATCATACCAACCTTGCTATATTAATTCTTATAAGGGAGATATTTTTTATAATTGCTCCAGAGAGCAAAAATCGCAATTTTATGTAATGTATCATACCTACACCATTTTTTTTCTTGAGATCTTTTGTTTAATAAATTGGCTTTATGAATATGTCAGGTGCGCTTACTTTTATTTACCGTAGCTGCCATTATCTTTAATTTATGGACATAAATGTAGATAACCTTTTAGAATTTAAAGCGTGCAAAATTTATGTTTTCTGAGTTTCCTTAAGCAGTGGCATGGTTATTGAATATTCGTTCATCATGATATTAATTAACTCCTTGATATTGATTAAGTGATAGGCAAGCATGCCATGACGTAATTCGTAAACTATGAAATGATGAACCAAGAAGAATTGTCTTGAAAGGTATTGATCCATAGGATATAGTGGTCACTTGTCTTCTGTTACAGTTAGTAAATTGAGATAGCTCGAGGCTATTTCACTTGTCAATACCTTGAGAGCTCTTGAGTGACCATTTCATTGATTTGTAAAGTTTTAAGCTCGTTATTAAAAGTCATATTTTGGCTATTTTTATGGTTTTTTATTATCTTATGGCTATTTTTAGTTATTTTTAAGACACCTCAGTAATGAAAATCAAAATTTGAAATTCTTATAGGAGCATATTAAATAGAAATTAATAAATAAATAAAAGAAGGAAATAACAACGTATTAATTTTTATTTAAAGAACTTAGTGATAGGCACTTTATTTACCTCGCGCTAGAACTGCACAATGGGCTGTTAGCGACTGTCTGGATGTTGTCTGGACGGTGCGATGTCTTCGGATAATCCCTGAGGATCATCCGAAGACATGCCATCGCAATTTCGATCCTCTGCAGAGAGTATGGCTCCTCTGCTTTGGTAGCCCGACGACCTGCGTGCGAAGTCTAGAACTTTACGGTAGAGCAGTTTAACAAGCCCGATACCGCGCACCCTCCGTCCCTACGTAGGTGTATCAAAGTGATCACCCACCCGCTTACTGATTGCAGCCAGTAATGCTTGAATTCGATACTATACTGGGAACCGTGTCTTTTCGATTAGTCTTTTGCGGGATGAAGAACATAGTCAAAAAAGGCATTATATAATATTTTTTGAAAATATAATACGATTTTTGGTACGGATAATCTTATTTCTTTTTACAATACAGATTTATTTTATCAATTTCTAAAGCTCATAGATCTCAGTAAAAGGAGATACCAGATTAACGGAGTAAAAGAGGACTGGAAATTCATTTGCCAAAAACTCAGAAACCTCGGAGAACCTCTTTTTTGGCAACAATTTAAAACAGCCAGAGTATGAACGCTATGGGACGTTAAGTGAGTTTGTGGAATTCATAAATTTCACCAAAAAGATGTTAACAGAAAAAAAGAAAGCCCTTGATTTCTTATGCTGAGGTTTAAATCTATTCTAGGTATGAAATCAGTTGGCAATGATGATCTCGATTGCTGATACACTTTCTTTTTTATATTTGACTTTATCTAGGTATGAAATTATAAGGTCCAAAAAAGTCAAATCTTGTTTTAGAGATAATTCGAAAGGGATATGTACCCAAAACAAGTAACCGAGTAATAACTAGTTAAACTTAGCTCCATTTCGAAATCACATATAAAGCATTTGAGTAAATTCCTTCTCGAACATTTAATACTCTAAAATTTGGGTATAGGTAAAAATGGTAATTGGGTACTTGCACTTCAAGAAAAACAAGAAGATCGCTGATACCCACACATGTGATAGTATCCAAAAGAAAGCATGTAATAGTAAAACGAAAAGTATGACAGAAAAAATGCATTGTATTTAATGTTTATAATTTTTAGAATTCTAATTTCCATTGCTGTATTGATAACTTCATTTAGCAAGCTTTAAAGAAAAACTAAATTGCTTTTTGATGGTATATAACTATCATTCTATGAAGTTTCTTAAATCACCCAGCTGTATATTTTGTAACAATTTCTTTCTTCAATAATAAATACCAGTAAGTTTTTATTTTAAAATCATAGTAATAATTGATATGCATAAAAGATGGCAATTATGCAAAGTGCTTAAATTAGTTACATCTCTTTTTATAAATAATAAACTTTTAACTCATAACTAGAATTAGTTTATTATTCATAAGAAATGGTTATGATAATAGTTTGATCGTCCAGACATTCATCCAGACTGCTCAAGTCAAAATTTTTGATGGTTTTCCATTGATAGCCCAACATAATCTTGAACGTAATCATTAATAATTCCATCATGAACCATTATACTTTTTGATGGTGAACAACATAAGTAACCATTATCTCAATGAAAAAATGCGGACTGATTTATGATGATCCAAAGTAAGAATAGCAACTTGTTTTGATGGTTTGTTCATGTTGAACCGTCAGAAATTTCCATCATAGTTTCTAAGAAATCAAATGTTGAAACGATCGTGAACAACCATCATCTCAATATAGGAATTCGGACGGATTTATGATGGTCTAACATTTAAAAAAAATTTTTTTTTTGATGGTATATTCCTGAGAATCAACAAGAATTCCCCATAAATCTTCATGAAAATGTATAGGAGCCATCATGGTCAAACTTCTCTTGATGGTTAACTATCATAGTATTAAAGTAGCATTTTCCATCATGGAATGATGGGAGTTTGTTGACATATCCATGGCAATACATAGCATATACGTAGGCATATACATAGTGGCAAACCCATGAATGCATAGTGGAAAATGTTAGATGATGGTGGCCATCAAATGATGTTGAACCATCATGAGTCGCACTGAAACCTAAATAAACCATCGAATTTTTTATATGTCCATCAATAATTTTGACTTGGGTAACAAATTAGCTATTATATAAAAATGCAAGTGCCATAAAAATGAAAAAAATTAGATATGAACTAACTACTTTATTTAGCATATACTATCATCAGGTTCTGTCTATACATTATGACCAATTTATTATTATCACTGATTCAGTCACTATGCACAATAACTAGATTTAAATTTACCTGGGTGTTACTACCCTTAATGTTTTATTTTCAGAATCCACGTCAAAAATGAAGTAAAAGAAACATGCATATTAAGGGTTGTGCTTAATATTTAACCTTGGACGAAGCAGACAAAAAAACCTCTTTTCTAATTATAAACAAACAGGAAGGTCTAACAGGAAAAAATACTTAACTGAAAACCTTCAAAACCATTTGAATAAACTTATTTGATTTCTGCAGAGAAAATATTTGAAGAAAAACCCAGTTGAAAATCCTGTAATCAAACTGATATTATTATTTTCCTTCTCTCCTTCTTTATGAGTGATATATTCCAATAGCCTTTTTTTATACTTTCTCAAATAATAATTCGCCACAACTAATGCGTTTGCCTGTTTGACTTCATTTTTTACTAATATGATCAAAGCATATACTTCAAAGGCGGTGAATAGGAAACAACTTGTATGCAATAATCATCTATAAAATACAGTAATTGGTGTTATTAAATTAGCAATCAAATACTGAACACATTCTTGTAAGTTATTACAAAAACCATATTTGTCACATAAATAACAACTTATATACTAAATATATTAAGAAACGACTTCTACTTCATGAGGAAAAAACAAAAAAGATTAATTTCCAACTAAATAAATTATCATGTAATTAAAATAACATTTCATAAAGATACTTAAAAAGATGATAGATAATATATTCTAATTGCAATAATAAATTCTAAATTATTAAGTAATTATATACTTAAAAGAGAATACTGTCAATAAACTTATTATGATTTTCAAAAAATTCCAGATAATCAATAGTTTCTTTAGTTTTCATAAATACTGCCAATTTAAAACGAATCACTAGCTAACGTAAGACCTTGTAGAGAACCAACTTCATGAATGTATTTTCGAATATAACATTTCTTTCTAATTATATGCATTAAGGCCTGTGATAACAGAACACCTTGTTTCTAATAACCATATAATCGAACACAATAATTGGAGATTAAACTGAATAATCAAATGCTGAATTCATTCTTTTGCCCGCTATTACATACTGAAACCATATTAGCCACATAAACAATAAATTGAATTCTAAGTATAATATAAAATGTTTCTTATTTCATGGAAAAACAATAAAGCTTATTTTGCATTTAAATAAATAGTCATGTATTTAATTACACGTCATTAAGATGCGTATAAAGATTTTTTTTTAATAGTATACTCTAAATGTAATAACAAATTAAAACTTATTAAGTAATTATATACTTAAAAGAGAATACTGCTGAGAAACTATTATGATTACGAAAAATAAAAACAGATTCGATATAAACAACAAGTTTTTTCAGTTTTTAAATATACTGCCAATTTAAAACGAGAGTCACTAGATAACGTAAAACCTTGTAAAGAACTAACTTCATGAATGCATTTTCTGTTAGAAAAATGTTTTCTAATTATAAACTTTCGTTATGAATTTGTTTTTTCCCCCTTCATCTCAAAATGCTTTCTTTTAAAAATAACAAGCCTCAATATGAACCCGCATAATTAAAAGGAGTGAACTAATCTTAGAAAAGTGAAGGAAAAAAAGTATTATTGAGCAAGAGGGCAAACTTTAAGAGCCCTGAGGTTACTTTAAATTAGAGTTTCTGAAAGACTTACCGGGTAATTATTTTTCTTCTTATGAAATCTTAAAATGCTTTTTGTGGTTAGGATAGTATTATCGGTAATTTAGTATTACTAGAGTTACATGGTTCATTATAAATGAATTTATATAATTAAAAATACAAGAAAATTGTGAGACGGGCACTTTAAACTTAGGATTAGAACTTAATAATTAAGATGATGTGATTTGTAAGAATAATAACTATGATACATAACATATATAAATCATTAATTTGATTAGTTACTAAATTCATTAATTCATACTAAATTCATTTTGCAAACCAGATTTGCAAAACTCAAAATCACACTTCGCAGTACCATCTCAGAACAGGATATATTTACAAATGTGCAAAAACTAGAAATTATGGTGATATTTGGGCTAAGCATAAAATAATGGGCAAATGCGGGCTAATTATAAAAATTTAAAAAGTTGCAAATTCTACTTGTTATTATCTTGGACCATATAGTTATTAAAAGACAAAGAAAAGAAATTGTATAGATTATTACTAGCAAGAAAAGTAAGCATCTCGAAAATTTCTCTTAAAAACAAAGTTAGGCTTAAATTAAAAAGCGTGTTTGAAAATCTTCGATAGAGTAAAATTAGCCTCCATAGCTGTCATTAATTTAAAATAGGCCCCATTAAAATTTCAGTTCATTTTCTTTTAAACTACCAAAAACTTTTCAGGCTTTGTGTATTCGTGGAGTAATGGTTAGGTGCATCCATCAACTAAAAGTGACAATAAGTCCAGACTGGAATGATTAAATTTTATCTTAAATTTTCTTTTCTAAATAATTATCGTTTGATAATTATTTAATATGTTTTATTCAATTTATAAATTTTTATCTTTTCATATAAACTAATTTTAAAAAAACACATTTTTAAAAACTAACAAATACTTGGTATATAATTTTCTTTATTTCTTATTAAAAAATGTGGTTTATTTTTAAAATATTATAATTTAAGGTTTAGTAATTTTTTTTTAGAATCCCCTTCAATTTCACTTCAACCGTCACAAATGGTATTTAAGCCGAACCGTTCTAGCTGGGATTTGAGCCCCGGACCTCTCTGGTAGAATATGGACAGTTTAATCGTCGCACCTCGAATACACAACTGTTTGAAAATTTTGTTAGTTTAAAAGTAACTGAACTGAAACTTTAATATTTTACTTTAAGGTCAGATCTGGTCAGTACCCAATGCTCTTTAATTTAAGCATAACTTTGTTTTAACAGGAATTTTCGTGTTGCGTATTTCCCCTGTAAGAATTCACTCACATTTGAATGAAATTAAATTTCTTTTTGGATAGAAAATAAAAAAAAATTTATAATTAATAAAATATTTAGAAAATGAAAAATTGAAGCATTGTATACCTAATTAAAAATATATATAATTTTTTTGTAAACATTTTAATTAATTTCTTACTTTTATAATGTTTCAAACATAAAAATTCGCCAACTTAATCGGCTAAAACGTATTTTAGTTTTAGACTGCCACTTTTAAAATAAATAAGGTTTTCTAATGAGTTTTATTCCTCCTTTGACACATACTATTCATTTCTTTAAATTGATTGTGCTCCTATGTGTGGGGTAGAGTGAACGAAATAATGGATGTTGTCAAAACGTCAAATACAAAGAAATTCAATTTACTAGACCTCAACTTGGGGTTTGCTAGTTTTATTGCAGCAATCATGATAAATAAAATTCGTTTCAAAAAGTTTTATGAAAGACATTTTTTTTAATTTATTACATTTTTAATGGGAATAAATTAAGTAGTGCAGTCCTCTTAATACAAATCTTCATTATACTTTGTATGAGGAAATCTTAGGTTTCCTAATTTATGTTAAAGGTCATATATGTGAATCAATCGTATAAAAAATGCTTTTATTCAGACAAAGTACGTTTTTGTGACTTTAGCTTTTTTGTTATAACTAATTGGCATATTTAAGGCTACATATCTTCACTGTCAGAAAAATTTCTCGGAAAAAATGGGTAAATAACCATTTATTTGTTATATTACCATATTTAATCAAAACAGTCAAATAACCATTAAAAAAATGGTATTCTAACTTTCAACCCCGAGAAATCATTTATTGACTGTTATTACTTAATATGGTTGAACAACCAGAATTTTATCAGTGTCAACGGCGCCCATCTTATGAAGCTATTTAGCTCCTTGCAATTAGGTACATATTATAGCTATGAGAGTTAATATGTCTATCTCATAACTGGCTGTATAGAACTTCGAGTCTCATCGTTGACGCCACAATATTTCTTCCATCCCTCCAACTCTTGAAGAGTTCCCAGTATTCTGTACTCCCAAATAGGTAATCTTGAACAATTAAACTACGAAACTCTCATTCCTGCATATATGGCAGCACCATAGAACTGAATTGTATTATGCGTCTCTCACAATAGATGGCACCACAAGAGAAACTATTTAATTCGGATTCCATTGCTCATTTGGCCCAACTCAACCACAACCTAAAACTAATGTCCATAACCTAATGAAAAGTCTAACTTGATGTAACTCTAATGTCCCGTTAAATTTGAAACCATAGTAGTTGAGCCGTGATGGCTCAGGGAATAGAGCGCTCGCCTTCCAATGAGATGAACCCGGGTTCGATCCCTGCAATGGCTGGTCGATACGAATTGTGCACCTGACTTGCACCGACCACAGTGCGTTTGAAATAACCTCGGTGGTAGACAGATCACGGGTTAGAGTCCCCTTGCCGTCAGTCTAACTGTGAGAGGTTCTCGTGGTCTTCCTCTCCATGTAACGCAAATGCGGGTTAGTTCCATCAAAAAATCCTGCACTAAGGCAAATTTCTCCCAATACTTGATTCAGGAGTTCCCTTGTCTTCTGGATTGGGTTCAAAATTACAAGGCTACGGAGTTGAACATTAGTAGTAGTAAACCCAAAATTAGGTCGGCTGTTCAACGACGGATGTAAAAAGAAGCATAGTTGTTGTAATTGGTAACGAAATCGTAATATTTTATATCCACGGCTCTTAACCATATAAGTTGTAGACAGCTTCAAAATAGTAAAGGTTAAGAGATATTCCTAACGGTAAACTTTATGGTAAATCGTAAAGACAGACTGTTGACGATTATTTAAACGTAATGTTAATGCATAGAAAACCAATCATTAGATAAATATCATCAGAAGAATGCCTTATGAGGTATCAGCATTTGGTGTTAGTTAAAATAGCAAAATATTTATTTTTTAAATTTTTTTTGCCTTTTAATTTATTTGTACTGTATAAACTATGCTTAATAGATTACTAAAGCAGCTTAAATTTGGTAAATGACGCTTATTTTCATTTACTTACTCAATCTGTAACTCTGACATGCTGAGCAATTTTCTTGATCTTCCTTACTCTAGCGATTCTTTTTTACACGTGATGAATGACTCTTTTCACCAGTAGACAGCTGCATTTAAAAATTAAGACAAATAGCTGTTATGTTTTTATTAAAAGAAAAAATGTAAGAGTAATGGTTTAAAAATCATGTTTTATCATGCTTTAAAAAAGAAGGAAAATTGATATCACATTGTTTACTTGACATTCGCTATCACTCATTTTGTTATTCAAGAAATTGTGATTATCAAGAAAAAGTACTCTTTGCACCAAGAAGACAAGAAGATAAACTGCTTTTCTCAACAACCATTACTTATAGACTAAAAGTATTGTCACGGTTTTTCAGCAAGTGAAAATATTTGCTTATATCCAAATGATTTATCATCGGCTAACGTAGATATTTTTTATAGTAAAGTTTATTTAACTTATTTAATGCCTGCATAAAACTAATTCACTAACGTACTAGTACAATTTATTATAAGATATTTAGTTGAGTAATTATTGACATATAACATAAAAAATTTGAAGTCAAATATTATTTTAATGAGTAATTTAAAAAACTTAAAAAATGCCATACTGTCGTGCTGAACTATGTGTAACACATTTCTTAATATTTTGAAAACATAACTATTTCTTAAAATTTTTTATTATCTTGTTTAATCTTTTTCAATAAAAAAGATCAGTAATATAATCTATAATCTTTTGATACCACAGCCTTGAATTGAATGCAGAATAAGATCTATTTTTAGAGATTACCTCTGCAACCACCTAACATATTAGAATTGAATTCGAAAAATTTTATATAGTTGCTAATGTTTTGATTTCTTTAAAGTTCGTTATTATTTCTTCCCCTTTCCTTTCTGCTAACACATTTGAATGCATAAGGTTAAGAAACAAGCCTTGGCATTAAATTTAATCAATCAATAGCCAATACATAGATTCCTTAACCTTTCTTGGCAAAAACTGTCTTAATGTACACATGACACTCGCAGTTTCGATTTCTAGGTGTACGGAGATGCGTTGTGGGCCTAGGCACAGCAGCCACACCCTCCGGGCCATTTACAAAATTTAGAATTCGCTGATCTATATTTATATTAAAATTTGAGATTAATATTTAGTTTGGAGCGCCGCATATATTTAAAAAACAAAGCATTTTTATTTATTATAATTTGATTCTTTATTAAGCAATTTATGATTTTTGTTAAATAATTGCTTGCTGACATCATACTGGAAAAAAATATGGATAATTGGAAATATGCCAATCAACATCCTCTTCAACTTATGGCTAATACATCACCTACATCAATCAAATCTTCTTCAGCAAATGGTTAATACAACATTCATCGAATACATCAACATCTTCAACAAATAGAAATTTCTTCAAGCACTAAAACTTTTTCTTGAAACATGCGAAAAAGTGTTCCATAATTACTTCCATTTAAAAAATATCTAGAATAACAACAATAAAAAAGTAAGTTCTAAGAAAAACATACACTGAGAAAAAAATTCTGAAAAAATGACAAAAGAGCTCCTAGAAAGTTTTATTTGAAAAATAGAAGTAAACACTAAAATTTACAGTTAAACAGTTACTTGATCGTTTTATTTCTTTCTGTAAGGTAATGAGTAATCGGAAATTCTAGTTCAAAAAATTGCAGTTCTTAAAATAGGAAAAATGTAGGTAATTGTGTACTATCATTTATTAGCATTTTGATAGTTGCCGGTACTAATATTTTAATAGCGGCCACTTTTCCAAAAATTCAATATTTTAAATGATTAATAAGACTATGAATATTCATGTAAAGCATTTCTCAAAATATGGTAAACAGTATGGGATTCATTTCTGAAATATAGAAAAAAAAATTAGAATCTAGTGAAACTGGTTGTAAAATTTAATTAACCATTGTATGTAACATTTTCAGCAAATATAATATAAGGTTTGAGTTTTTGAACCAATAATGCAACATACAATTTATCTATATTGACAAACATAAAATTTATTAGTTACAAATTAAATTCAAAATAATCGAGAAATTAGATGAATTTTAAATATTATAGGAAAAAATATTGTAAAACAAGTAATGGAAAATTAATTTGAACTCGAATGAAATATTTGGTACATAAATTTAGTCACCCAGAAATTTTGAGACAGCGTAAATAACAAACTTTTCCGGGAATGGCAGCAGATTTCTCGAGTGATAAATAATACAAAAGATTGAAAGCGTGTGTTTTTGATTCATGGGGAGCATTTTCTATCAAAACATGTGATGATTAATAAACAAACATTACTTATTATTGCCATTTTTTTATATTAAATCTCCCAGTGGCCGGTGTCTAACCGTTAATTTTGCCTTTCTGTTTTATGTACTTACACATTTAGTAAAATAAATGAAACAATGAAAATCAAATTTAACAGAAGAAATGTTTCTCACGCCATATAGAACAAAATATGTGTACGGCCAATGATAACTTATCGGTACTCATACTTTTTTTGTAAGAATTTCTGGATTATTTATTTTCGCTATATTTGTTTGTATTTATTTTTGTTTATTTTTCAAAATGTTTTTAAATTTATATATCTTTTAATATACAGGGTGTCCCATAAATTTCACTACAAACTTCTAGGAGGAAAAGGGCACATCATGCGGATTATGATTTACCTAGGAAACCATAACCGGAAATGTCATCTTGCACTGCTAGGGGCTCTTTCCTATTATAGACATGTTGCACTTTTATTTTTCTAAAATATTTTATGTCATTTTAATTTCATATTACTATCTTATTTTATTTATAAAAGTCGTTGAACAGCCGATCCAATCGCACTGACTTTTTTTCCTTCTAAATTTCAAATTTTTCTATTGATAATTATGAAACGTATCCATTGCATGGTATAGTCAAAGTAATTTTTGATACTATATTTTTTGCAATGAACAATTGTAACAATTACACTACGGAAATTTTTTTTTTGTTTACTGTCTCATGAAAATTTTTAAGAGATCTTGAATACTTTTACGTCACTGATTTTAAATCAGCAATCGGTTTCATTCTCCAAGCTGCAGATTTTTTAAAGGACATTTTTAGTCTGTCTTTTGTCTAAATGTGTAAGTTTGAAACCGTTTATATCACATGGGGTTGCATAAATGTTGCAATAAACTTCTAGGCGAGTTATGGCACATTTTCAGGATTAAAATCGTATAGGAACCAGTGCCCGAAAATGTTTTCATACACCTCTTCTGTTTGTCTAATGATAAGTACTCTGCCAGACATTGTCTGGAGCTGTGGCGATGACTATGGTAACGAGGTATGATTATTTTAAGTAGGGGTGTGTCACCAGACTACCACAGACTTAGTGGCGGTCAGAGTATCTATCTTAGGCAACAGTAGCAATCCCGGGCAAGGCATGGATGTTTCTTTCTCTCTGTGTGTGTTCTATGTCCTTTCTCCTTTTTGTGTGAATGTGTGTGAATGTGACCCGCCCTATAAACGGGTTGTGGTTGTGTGAATGGCGTGGCAGAAGTCGAATTCCTGCCCATAGATGGCGCCACTGAAGAACAGGAACAATCGCATCCCCAATTCCTAAACAGGCATACACCAAAAAAAATCATTAACTTCACTTTAAAAAAAAATACACAAATACACAGTTTAAACAAGATATCTTTCAGAAAAAAGAGAATCCCGCATTATGATATATAAAGCAGAAAGCAAAAGATTGCGATCAGTTCTATGCCCTAGTGGGGCAACGAGAAAACGAACAAATATCTCTTATTCACGAGGACAGAGTTCGAAGCTCAAAACCAGGCGTATTAATGGTAGAAAAATTTCTAAATTTGCTGCCCAGTAGTGTAGTTTCTAAATTTAACAAATTTGTGACCCAGCAGCATGATAATAAAATCATAATCATTCATTCAACATAAATGATTACTAAATTGCTATAGTGAAAATCACCGTAACTTTTGGCATTCCTTTAGAGCCTGAAAGTACAGCAAATATTACAGTATTTTGGTAGTTGTTACCATCTGTGAATTATGAAATGGGCATTTTAGTATTTCAATACAAGGAAAGATCATCGATTGAGTAAATTTGTAAATCAATACTCGGGTTAATTAATATTCCGCTATACCAGAGTATTAAAAAATAAAATAAACATCAAATCAATGTGTCGGTGCACCAATGGCTTAATGGTATATCAATGAATTTGGTATGTCAACGAATCAATGTAGAAGTAATTGTTTGTTTTAATCCATCAGTCACGATAACAGCAGATGGAAAACTTTTTAGCTAAATAAATGCCTCGTCGACTAGTGTTTTTATAAGTAAAGTTAAAATTGATTTTCTTTTAAATTCTAGGCGAAAATGGAACATGAACCAGAAGACATCATTAAAATAAAATGAGACTGCAATATTATTTGACAAAAAAAACTTCATTCGCTTCAAAAATATCTAAAGAGAAAATATCAGTCGACACGTTTCAAGCTCTCAAGAACAGGAGCCTATTCTCAGACGTGAGAAAAAAAAAGTGATTCGAAATATAAATCGCAAAGTTAACAACGGAAAATAGTGAGAAAGAAAGATGTAAAACAAAACTAGATAAACCACAGTAGGGGAGAGTGGGATCAATTGTAACATTTTTTACTTAACTATTCTTAACTAACAAAAAATCCAATATATTATTAGTATTAATTGACAGATGAGTAAAATAGACTATCCTCTACTAGGAAAAAAATACCTTATTTTAAATGTTTTTATATTAGTTATTAACAATTTTTGACAGTCGTGCACTTGTTACAATTGTCCCCACTAGTAACAGATCATAAATTCAACTAAAACGTAGTTAATTATACATATTATCATAATTGTTGATATATATTTATTTATTGTTCAAAATAGTAGTGATATTTTAGGAGTAAAAATAATAATGTGCAGAGACCTAATGGGTTACACTTTTAACTTTAAGGGGTTAAAAATTTTAGTTTATGCTGTGAAAGGTGACAAATAAAATAATGCACATGCAACATAATATAAATGACATAGGAAACTATTGGTGGTTCTTAAAGAGTTAAGTAATGGTTTGTAAACATAAGATTATTTATTTTCAGCTGTTACAATCGTCCCTTTACTTATTGTTACAATTGTCCCCAAGACGCCATTTCAGCTTCATTTGTTAAAAACAATGCTAGTTAATTAGCAAAACTAATCTTTTTTTTTATTGAAATGTTAATTAAAGTGTCCACTTACATATTCGGTTACTAATTTTTATTTGTTTAAACAAAATTACTTTGTTACAATATAATATTCTAATACCAAAAAAAGTACTTGCGTGGCGTGAAAATATCTTTTGTGATGTAACTCTTTCAAAAGTACATAAAAATGGTTGCCATCAGGGGTGTACATGTAGATTTATTAAATACACCTTGTGCGCCACCTAGGAACCAAATCTAGAACCCGACACTCGAAATTTTTGCTCTGTTACAATCGTACCCTGTTACAATTGACCCCACTCTCCCCTACTGAGTGAGAAAAAATATATATAAATCAGACTAAAAATAAAAAAAAAAATAATAAAAACAGTGACCGAAAGGGGCAAATAATGATATAATGCATTTTCACGAGTTATAGAGACGAGAAAACTAATGTCCTTAACACGGGACTCAGCATTCATATGAATAAACAAGAATAAATATGAATAAAACAAGATTCCAGGGCATCGAGATGAGCTGATGTGACTGGGGAGACGTATTGCAATAGTTGATGATTGATGAACCTTTCATGATTACTCGTATTCTTGATAGAGGAGGTATCTATCATGTTCTTTAAGTCTAAATTTTAAAGCGCATCTAGTTAGTCCGATGTAACACAAATAAAGAATGTGGTAAGTGCGTAGGCATTTTTTGAAACTGCGAGAAAAAGTCTGTAACATATTTGCAATTGAATCTTTCTTTTTATCGTTAAAGAGAGGAAATTACGCCCGTAGCTTGACTACACACATCCCCTTATTTTAAAAGAAGTTAAATATGAAGTATCAAAGCATGTGAATTTAAATCATTTTTCACAAAGACATTTCCTTTCACAATGTAAGTTAGATAAAAAAAAGAATTACACCTTCAGCGCAGAATCTATTATTATATATTTTATTACATTTATACGATTGAACGAGAAGCAATCTGGTGAGATATGAAACACAAGACACTAACTCCTTCACTTTATTCAGCAGAATAAGTCAAATATGTCACATAAACTGCCATAATTGTCCCTTATGGGGAAACCGGTAACGACCTTCAAGATTTAGATGTCATTACTTTACTTTTGTCATAAATTTATTGAGAGTCGAATCGTAACACATTTTGAGTGTCATTTCACTAGTATCTTAGGAGCAATTCTTAGATAAGAAATGTATGACGATCATTGCCTGGAATTTTTCATTTTAAGAAAAAGAAAGTAAAGCGCTAAATGATCAAAGTGCTTGAACAGGAGTTTTTTATCACTTCTACAAGCACTGTAAAAAATTTTAGATCAATTAACGGTAAAAAATTTTGGCATTTTGAGTGCAACATCCGTAAAATGCATTTTTACCGTACAATTTTGTACCGTAATTTTTTAAGTAATATGTATTTAGTTGAAGTGTTTCAGCGATTTTATAGCAAAAATGTGGAAATTACAGTATATCAAATACACTCTATAACAAAAAAACAGACGCACCAAGAAGAAGTTGTCCGATTGAAACGAAAATTGGTGGATAGGAAGACAATGTACAGAATAGTAAATGAGTAAAATTTCAGAACAATTGAATAGTTGTTTGCAGAGTTACAGTAACAAGTTCAATAAGGTGTTGACCCGCCTCTAGCCTGGATTCAAGCTGCCACACGGTGTGGCATAGACCGATAAAGCTCCCGGATGGTGTCTTGCGGTATTTCCTGCCAAATTCGATCGAATTGTCGAACAAGGTCATCAACATTCCGTGCCAGATGCAATCACCTTCCCATCATATCCATGCTCGATGGGAGAGAGATCTGGTGATCTGGCAGGTCAAGGAAGAGTTTGAGAGGCCTGCAGATAGTTCATAGAAACACGTGCCGTATGTGGTCTGGCATTGTCCTGCTGAAAAACCAGCCCAGGGCGCTGCAAAAGGAACGGTAGCAAAACAGGTCTTAGGATGTCGTCGACGTACCGCTGTGCAGTAAGTGTACCTCTAATGACGACCAAA